>NW_016157403.1:167601-185610 GCF_001687245.7 Rhagoletis zephyria | reverse complement strand
TTTTGCTGTAAAACTAAAGGTGTATGAAAACTAAAATATAATTGTTATTTTCGTCATATATTTACTACATAATAATGAAACCCCTTCATTTCTGTGTCCTTTACAACTATACACGTGAAAATGAAAATCAAAATGACTTCTTCCAAATAACCGATGCCAGATCGGAGATTTAATTTATTAGGCACCATTTTAGTAGCTTTTTGCGAAAAGTTACCTTGACATACTTATTTACTACTTAACAAGAATTTTAGCAAAATATTGCTGATTTTGGTTAAATAAATCATTTATTTCAAAGAAATTTTGATTTATTATTTTTGTAAATTTCTGGAAACCGATTGAAACCTGTGATTGAAATGGTTTCGGTATCGTTCCTTTTCAGGTTAAGATTACGGTTACGGTTTCGGTTTCGGTTTTGAAAAACGAAACGGTTTTAAACGGTTACGGTTTCGGTTTGCGTTCCGGTTTCATTCCTTGATTTATACATACACGACAGTTTGGAATATATACGGTGTATTCCTACTTATAGTGAACATACTTCTTTCGAAAACTACAACAAATTTTAATTCGTAAAGAGTAATCTGAAGATCAATTACCGCAATGGAAACCTTTATTCGTTTTGCAGAATCTGTAATCGAATTTGAATCAGATTAGAGTAGCACACCAGCCGCAGAGCAAAACAAACACGGCCTTGCAATACAGTAAGACGAACTAAAGGCTTTGTGGGAAAAGACCAAAGTAGCTTATGACGCGATCATAAATAAAGAAGGAATTTCTAAAGATGACATTAAAGCAATTAGACGGAAACATAAGGTCTCGTTTTCCAGCTATGTCAAATGCATGTCGGCAATGGCTAGTCAGTCTGAGACGCTTGTAAATACAGAGAAGGATGTACAAGATCAGTCGGTTCGTGAACACAATATTCACCTCTCTCCGTGTGATACAGATGTGTTCAAGGGCGACTATCTGTCATGGCCATCGTTCCGTGACATGTTCACAGCCATATACATCTTAAACAAGCGGCTTACCCCTATTGAGAAACTATTTCACCTGAATCAGAAGACTCAAGGGGAAGCCAAAGACATAGTAAGAAAATGCCCACTCACCAATGAAGGTTTTCAAACGGCCTGGAGTAACTTGTGTGAGAGATATGAAAATAAGCGTGTCCTCATAAATACGCAACTAAAAATTCTTTTTAATTTAATTTCCATAGATAATGAGTTCGGTAGCTGACTGAAGAAATTGCAGCGCGATATAAATAATTGCTTATCAGCCCTCAAGAGCCATAACATTGACGTCTCGAATTGGGATGCAATTATTGTATATCTATGCTCAACTAAACTTCCCGACTGTACGTTGGCCCTATGGGAACAAACCATAGACCACAAGAAAGATCTACCAAAGTGGGAAGACATGGACAAGTTCCTATCGAATAGGTTTCAACCCTTGGAAACCATGTCAGGCATAAAGGGCACAAAGTCTGTAAAAGCGTCAAAGCCGTAAAACATTTCTAAGAAGCCCCCACAAAAAGACTTGGCGCGTTCCAAACAAGCGTAACCAAGTTCACATGTAAAATGTGCCAAACGAATGAGCACAAATTACGCCGCTGCTCCCATTTCCTAAAGCTAACACCAACTGAAAGAATAGAGTTTTTAAAGAGCAACAATGCTTGTCTGAATTGTCTGAGTTCTGGACATACTGTATCAAGACGCACGAGTATTTTCAATTGCAGCACGTGTCACTCGCGACATCATACGCTCCTGCACACCCAGACAATTCCGCCAAAGGCAACACCGCCTCAAACGCCACCGAGCTCTGCCAAAGATGTTGCCTCAACCTCGCAACAAGCTGCAGCAAGGCGTAACTTCAATAAAACTAACTCCGGTAAAAGCAAAAACGTTAAGTCTAATTATGCAAATGCGAACTCAGGTGTACTTTAAGGAACGGTTCGTGTAAATATACGTCTCAGTGGTACAGATTTTTCGGCACGAGCGCTCATTGATTCTGGTTCTGAGTGTTCCTTTATAACAGAACGACTCAAACGCCGAATTAACCTGCCATCTAAGAAGATGTATGCCAAAGTTTCAGGCATCACGAATTCAACTTCTGCGCAGGTCAAGGAGGCATGCAACATAGAACTACGGTCCCCTGTTGACCCACTGTTTAGTCTACATGCAACAGTGCTCGTGCTGACAACATTAACTGGAAATCTTCCATCCTTCCATATCAGCGCTATGACTATGCAGGCATTTACAGATCTGATTTTAGCAGATAAAGGTTCTACGTTAACGAAGAAGTAGACCAAGTACTTGGCGGACACATTTATCCCCAAATTATTCTGTTTGGCTTGAAGAAAAATGTTCTCAGTACACTTCTTGCCCAAGAAACCGTATTCGGTTGGATTTTAACCGGTTGCACAGAAGCACCAAATCCAACAAACAAAATAGTTTCTTATCATAGCGAAGTTGCCTTGGATAAACAACTGACAGCTTTCTGGGAACTAGAAGATATACCGAAAAACAAAAACTTAAACGAAGACGACAAGTATTGTGAAGAGCTTTATTGGAAAACGACCGAGAGATACCCAGATGGAAAATATGTAGTTTCGCTACCATTTAGGCAGGAGTTCCCGGCAAACATTTGCCTGGGCCCCTCTCTTAAAAAATCATACTCTCAGTTCTTCCGGAATGAGACACGGCTTACAAAGGATCCCGTCCTGCAAAAGGAGTTTAATAGGGTACTAACAGAATATGAATCACTAGGACACATGTCCAGAATAAATGGTAGCATTTCAGCGGACTCTTCCGATAACTACTTTCTGCCCCATCACGCTGTGATAAAGGCGGAAAGCACCTCTACAAAAGTTCGTGTCGTCTCTAATGCCTCAAGCCAGACGGCTAATGGTACAAGTTTAAATGACATACTTTACCCAGGTCCAGTACTCCAAGCAGATCTTCCAATATTAATTCTCCGCTGCAGATTATATAGATACGTTTCTAATAGCGACATCGAGAAGATGTATCGCCAAATTCGGGTGATTAGCAGCCATACCAATTACCAGCGGATAGTCTATCGTACAAACCCGAACGAACCTATATCTATATCTAAGTCTATATGAATTAATTGCGATCCTTACCTCGCGATAAGGACACTTATGCAATTAGCTGACGATGTAGAAGTTCTTTCCCAATAACATCTAACATACTACGAAAGTGCATGTATGTGGATGACGTGTTAGCTGGAGGACATAGCATCGACTCTACCGTTAAAGCAAGAGATGAAATCTCAGAAGTGTTACGGTCAGCTGGTTTTCCACTACGAAAATGGACCTCAAATTGTGAGGAAATTCTTAAGAGCATCGCAAAAACGGACCTTCTTAGCGAAGATTTCTTAGCATTCGAATATACCAGCACGGTTAAGGCTCTGGGCATAAGATGGAATGCCCATACGGATTTATTTTATTTTATGGCCAGATCTTTGGAGGAGCGCGACACTATTACGAAAAGGGCGATACTCTCAGCTATCGCCAAGCTTTTCGGTCCGCTACGATGGCTAGCACGAGTAGTCATCGTATCCAAAATACTCATGCAAAGTATTTGGCTAGAAGGCACAGACTGGGATGAGACTGTGTCTGCTACTATTTTTGAACGTTGGCAGCACTTTACGAGAATTACCACGAAATAGACAATATCAGAATACCTCGATGGGTATACTTCTCCTCTGGAGACCACATCGAGATACATGGTTTCTGCGACGCATCAGAAAGAGCATACGCGGCGACGGCATATATGCGTGTCAAAAGAGATGCCAAAGTTTTTGTCAATCTACTTTTGGCAAAAACCGGAGTAACCCCCGTCAAAGCTATATCGCTACCACGACTGGAGCTTTGCGGAGCCGTACTGCTCGCAGAAATCATAGACTCTATAGTTAACAACCTCAACCTAGGATCAGTGAAGACACATCTATGGGCGGACTGGACCATCGTACTCGCATGGATACGAAAGCCGCCACCGAATTACGAAAATCATAGAAAAAGTAGGGGAAAAGGATTGGCTAGACGTAGACTCGGCCTCTAATCCAGCCGACTTGGCTAGCAGAGGACTACCTACGTCAGAATTGGTCAACAATTCTTTGTGGTGGCAGGGACCTTCTTGGCTGAAAGAAGACAACTCCAAGTGGTCCGCTCAAGGAACAGACTATCATACAGAAGTCGAGGACTTATGCGACAACAAGAGCAAATAATATCGATATTCTTGACCGATTTTCAGATCTACCGAGAGCTTTGAGAGTTTTATCATACGTTATGAGATTTTATCGAAGAACTCATTCGGAAACAAAAGCTTCATTTCAGGAAAATTCTTGTTTAATTTCATCTAATGAAATTAAAACAACTACACAAATCTTGATAAAAATCTACCAGAAGCATTATTATGGTGAAGAATACGCAAACTTGAAGACCAAAAAACCAATCGATGCAAAGAGTGAAATCCTTCCGCTGAATCCGTTCATCGATGAACACGACATTATCAGAGCCGGAGGTCGCCTTGGAGCATCCCAAGACAACATACAACGAGCGCCATTCAATCATTATCCCGTACAACAGCAGGTTGACCCGCCTTGTTGTACTGTTTATTCACAAGGTCTCCTTGCATGGAGAGAATCAACTGATGCTACGCCTCATCCGTACCCAGAACTGGATTCCCAAAGTCAAGAATTTGATCAGGTCTACTATCCATAATTGTAAGACATGTATTATCTTTAAAAAACGGTCATAAACTCAACTTATGGGAACTCTTCCTCAGGAACGCACTACATTTAATCGCGCTTTCACAAATACGGGGGTAGACTTTACTGGACCTTTTGATGTTAAAAGTTACCGCGGCAGAGGTTGTCGAGTTTCTAAAGGGTATGTCTGTTTATTTGTTTGTTTCACGACTAAAGCGATTCACTTAGAAGCTACTAGTATTCTTAGTAGCCCATCTTTTCTAGCAGCGTTCGCACGGTTCGTGGCTAGAAGAGGATGTCCGAGAAATATCTACTCCGACAACGGCACTAACTTTGTCGGAGCCTCACGACGCTTACGATCTAAATTTAAAGCTTTTTGTCTGAAACCCGAGATAAAACTATCTCGAAATACAATCATCAAACGCTGACGTGGCATTTTATACCCGCTGCAGCACCTCACAGGGGAGGACTGTGGGAAGCGGGCGTAAAGAGCTTCAAAAGCCACTTCAGAAAAATTGCGTCCGCCCACAAATACACCTTTGCAGAGCTTAGTGCTCTCTTGTGCCTCAATTCACGGCCACTGAGTCCCTCTTCAAATAACCCTACTGACCTGGAGCCGCTTACTCCAGGCCATTTTCTCATTGGTGGACATCTTCTAGCCCAACCAGAATTAGACGTTAATGAAACTCCTGCCTCTATAGTGAATCGGTGGCAAAAACTCAAAGCACTAAATCAAACTTTCTGTAGGCGATGGAAAACTGAGTACCTAACCGGACTTCAAAAACGCATTAAGTGGAAACGTCCCAAAGAAAATATTAAACCTTGTGATCTGGTCGTCATCAAGGAAGACAACTTAACCCCAACTGAATGGAGGTTAGGACGAGTTGTCAACGTACAACCTGGGGCCGACAGCAGAGTACGAGTAGTGGACATCGTGACGGAGAAAGGTCAACTCAAAAGACCACTGGTGAAGTTGGTTCCACTCCCGCCTTACAACGATGGAAACTCGGAGCCCGCAACTACCTTGTAAACCACTTTTCACTATTCTATCCCACTTCCTTTTCCAAGCGATTCCACTTCCTTATATTAGGAAGGATCCCACGACTAAGAGAGTTCTTGTTTTCGATTATTTTCATCTAATAATTAGGAAAAAAATTCGGTGATGGTTCTGACCCGGATTTCCCCGAATTGATCTGGTTACAAATAAACGACCATCAACAGATCTTAACCCAAAATACCCATAAATTGCAAAGCAGTTAACTGCTGCATATAAAAAATGAATAACAAACAGTGAAAAATTAGCAAGTTCCGTGAAAATATTCAAAATGCAAACTTTTCTTTAACTTGCTGGTTTTTTACTATGCTTGGTCGACAGAGATTGTGCTGATTGACCCTGCCTGACCAATGATCCTTTCTTAGTATTACAAAAGAAGAGAGCGTTGGTAAGCAAAACGACTAACTTGGGCAGGCAGAGTGTTAAGCAAATCAACCGCTAAAAAATTAAGTATTAAGAATGATAATTATAATTTTAAAACTCACAGATATCTGGTTCCGTTGTCATTTTTGTTGGCCAGAGTCGTCGGGCTGCTTCTCCTTGTAGTCGTTTCAGCCGCATGGTTTCTTTATTCGCGCACCCCTTAATAAAATACAAATGAATTAGTTTCAAACTGTTGGATATAAAAAATATGGGAGAATTGGTATATTGTTACCAAAGCAAAGGAGCTTCTATCAAACCGATCCCACGAACCACTATGATCGTCTTGCTGCCAGAAAGTATAAGGATTGAAAGGTGCTTATAATAACGACACAAATCCAATCATTGTTTCCTTTCCCCATTAATTCCACATTGTTCAATTGGCAATCACCAACGCAGTACTGCGTGCATCACCACGGTATCACGCTCGATGTGAATTTCTACCAGCGTTGTACCAGTTAAGCTGTCGCAGCGTTCGTGCAAATTTTCGGCAGCGTTACTGTGGTACCGCTTTATTATGTTCTTCGAACGGGCACACAAACTTATGCATATATATACCTTTGTATATAAACAATACCAAAAGAAACAACAAATATGTCTATCAGGTTGTATATCTTTTTAATTAGCAAAGTGTAAGTTCGTAAAACGAAAAATCTTTTGGTGTTAAAACTGTTCAGCAACTTAGAAAAGATAAGTGGCGAATACAGAAACAAAGGAAAAACTTTATCTCCGAAGTGAAGAAAAAAGGCTGACTGAAGAAAATTGGAATTATTGGCATATTTTCTTCCAAAGCAATACGTAGTTACTCCAACTGAAAGTTCTGCTAGTTTTCCTGTCTCCAACATGCAAAACGCAGACCTAGTGGCATTGAATGCCGTAGAAAAGAGTTGGATCGTGTAATATCTAAGTTTCAAGATATACGTGAAAATGTTACCGCAGAAATTGCGGATGTAGCTACGTTATTGGAAGAGTTGTTAAAGCCCCTCAACGAGGCTGAGCAGGAGATGACTGGCACAATAAATACCAGAACACAAGTGGATGCGCCTTCCGATGTAGATGATCCAATGGCTGATGAAGCCGAAATGCAGGTCGAGATGGAACCGGCAAAACCACGACTCAACGAGTACCAAGCGAAGCACGTATTGGACACATTGCACAAGGCCAACGAAAAATTGCAACGGCTTTCGGCGGACCATCGTGATTTGCACGGATCAGTGTCAAAAGTGGGCAAAGCAATCGATCGCAATTTTGTTTCCGATTTCACGGCTACAACGCGCTTTGATGCACTACAAGATGAAGACAACTTGATGTTGCTGCTTGTTGTTGGGTATACAGCAACAAGAATTGCGGCCAGCACTAGAGTGGGCAACACGCTACTCCAACGAATTGATTGCTAAGAATTCGACTCTTGAATTCAAACTACATCGCTTAGCATTTTTGCAAATCACGTCGCGTGGTATAGGCACAAGCAGAGGCAATCGCTTACGCCCGCAAAAATTTTAACAAGTTTATCGGTCGCTTCGAACATGAAATACCAAAATTAATGGGATGCTTCATTTCTTTGCCCATGGGCATAGATAAGTCGCCGTATAAGCATTTGATCTCACCACAAGTGTGGATGGAGGCATCATATGTATTTATGAAAGACGCCTGCCATACATTGGGTATCAGCAAAAATTCAGCATTATCTGTGGTTATTACCGCTGGATGTACAGCTCTGCCAGCGTTGCTCAATATTAAGCAGGTTATGCAGTCACGTCAGGTGTTAAGAATTTGGAATGCGCGTGATGAGTTGCCAATAGAGATTGATCTTGATTCAGAGTATTGTTATCACTAGATTTTCGCTTGCCCCACTTCACACCAGCGCCCGAGGACAGATGTAGTCGTATGTATTTTTATCTGAAAAGGAAAATTTATATTAATTAAAATTAATATTAACTAAAATTTTTTACACTTTCTTACCTGGTTGCGTGCGTAGAACCTCGTGCATTAAGAAAATTCCAATGGTGTGAATGGATTCTTTTCATTGATATGTGTCAATACCAGGGTTCGGAGTACTCAAACTGTTCAGGAGAAATCACTCAAACAACGGGAGTAACAACAAACTTTCGTAGTAGTAGATTTTCATGCTTCATCTTTTTTACGCAGTCATGATGGCGCAAAAATTGGAGTATTTCATAAGAGGATCAGTAACAATATTATACGTAAACCGAAAATAGATAATTGAAATTTTGTTTCAGTTTGTACATGGGGTCAGAATAGTTAAACAAGTTCATTTACGTTATATTGTCTAACTTCATTAAAATCCTCCTCATCCGAACTTAGTTTTTTGACTCCAATTAGAATTTTATTTCTGGAGTAAATGCTAACAAAACGGACTAAAGTAATAGATTTACATACTTTTTTCAACTCTTACTAAACCTTACTTATTTGGTCATTCATTGTTAAAGCGTCAGCTCGTATACAATAATACTCACCCATAACACAAAATGCACTGTCATGTTGAGACGTCAATGCATTAGATATCTTACATATTTTAAGGAAAAACTGAAAGGCAAATATGATATTTTATTGTAACATTTCTCATGCCAACTTAAATTCATAAATTCTGCTGCATACGTGCTACCCTGCATGTGTAGCCGGATATCACATCCAGTGACACCAAAACTGTCTCTCTTCTTGCCGGCAGGGAAGTTGTCGGGTAATATATTTACACAGTTTCAATCAATCAATTTAATTTCTATTTAATTAATATCAGTAAAGTAAGGAGATTTTTAATTTTTTACAAATTGGCAGTTTTTAATCTAATAAATGCAAATTTTCTATTATAAATAAAACTTAATGTTTGCATTATAAATAAAACTTACCTCTGCCCATGCATTCCTGCACCGAGGAATGTATGGCATTTGTGCGGTCCACTTTTCATTTTTTGTGGGTCGCAAGCTGCCATTATACATAATTTACACGAGTCAGTTTCTGCAGTATGAATGATAAACCCCATTTGCACAAACCAAACTGCTCGTATTGCATCAGCGAAATAGTTATGCCCTTAATGTAATTAGCCAATGTCGATACACTCGCCACCAAACAACACATACCAAGCGCAAAATTCGAACCAACGTAAAATAAAATATCGCCACAATTTCAGAGGAAACGATGTCTCAATTTGCCGCAATGAAAAAAAGGGCCGAACAACGCGCTCATCGCCATACGCAACCATGTCGCCTATGCGACGCAAATCATCCGATCAGGCTTTGCCCATGCGGAATCGCCAGAGGAAAGATTGCATGAGGCCTTACTAGGACGCTATTGCGCTAATTGCCTCGCGATGAATCACGATTTGAAAGACTGCATGAGCGAAGGCAGATGTAAACGATGTGGCGAAAAGCACCACTCGACACTAAATTTCGAGGATGAACCCAGCACATCGAGAAAATCATGGGCCCAACAGTTGGAAGAGGAAGAAGAAAATTCCGATGGTGTGAACTCGCTACTTGCGTCCGATTCTGGAACGGAAATGCGGCCTTTCCGTCCAGATACCGAAGAAGGTGCACTTTCAGGCGATGTAGCGGAGACTCGGCCTCTCCGCACATTCGCAGAAAGGGGATCGGAAACTAAGACTTTTCGACCCCTGTTGCAGCACGAGCGGAACCGGTTACATGGAGTGGAAACCAGGCCTTTCCGCCTGCGCAATCTCAAACGCAAGTCCTCCCGACGCACATAAAAGGAAGATAGACTGGCGACTTGGCCTCACCAGCTGTCGAAACGACGTGCGTTCCGAAACGGAATCTTGGGTCACCATGCCATAGCTGCGCCAACACTTCAACCGATGATCGCTATCACTCCGACTGCAGTCGTTAAAGTAGAGTCTGGCGGGCACCTACATTTGATCAGCGCCCTTATCGACGTATGTTCTCCTCGAACTATAATATCACTTGACTTAGCCCAAGAGTTGCATCTGGACGAGACGCGCGTTAGCGGAGAAAGAGGCTGTCTGGTATGCTTATGAGGAAAATGTGGGCAAAACAAACGGGTAGCGACTCACGCTATTGCGCTACCAACTTTTAGCAGAATAAGCCCATCTAGCAGCGCCGACGCCTCGGTGGCTGCACCGTACGCGCATATACGCTTTTATGCGTCAGCACCGATACGCTTGATCCTGGGAACCGACGTTTACGCAGATATCTTATTACCTGGCACACTGCCCACAACATTTGGACCACTGCTCGCCCAAAGCACCATATTTGGGTAGGTGTTGTCCGGGGTCTATAGAGCGTAATTTTCTTCTTTTTACATACATACATTATATATACACGAATTCTTCTTCTTCTTTTTTGGCGCAGTAACCGCCTAAGCGATTTTGGCCGAGTTCAGCAAAGCAAGCCAGTCGTTTCTCCTCTGTGCCAACTGACGCCAATTGGAAACGTCAAGTGAAGCCAAGTCCTTCTCCACCTGATCTTTCCATCGCAGTGGGGGCCTCCCTCTTCCTCTGCTACCACCAGCGGTTTCCGAGTTGAATACTTTCAGAGCTGGAGCGTCGGTGTCCATTCGAACGACATGACCAAGCCAGCGGAGTCGCTGTATTTTAATTCGCTGCACTATGTCCATATCGTTGTAAAACTCACACAGCTCATCGTTCCATCGTCTGCGGTACTCGCCGTCGCCAACGCGTAAAGGACCGTAAATCTTCCGCAAAATCTTTCTCTCAAACACCCCAAGAGCCGCCTCATCGGATGTTGTCATTGTCCATGCTTCTGCGCCATATACCAGCACGGGCATGATGAGTGACTTATAGAGCGTGGTTTTCGTACGTCGAGAGAGGACTTTACTCCTGAATTGCCTACTCAGTCCAAAGTAGCACTTGTTGGCAAGAGTGATTCTACGTTGGATTTCAATGCTGACATTATTATCGGTGTTAATGCTGGTTCCCAAGTAAACGAAATTCTCTACTTTCTCGAAATTGTAACTGTCAACAGTGACGTGGGTGCCAAGGCGCGAATGTGCTGACTGTTTGTTTGATGACAGGAGATACTTCGTCTTGTCCTCGTTTACCACCAGACCCATTCGCTTTGCTTCCTTATCCAACTTGGAAAAGGCAGAACAGACTTCGCGGTTTTTGTTACCGATGATGTCGATGTCATCGGCATAAGCCAGCAATTGCACGCTCTTGTAGTAAATTGTTCCTGAGCGGTTCAGTTCTGCAGCTCTTATTATCTTCTCCAACATCAGATTAAAGAAGTCACATGAAAGGGAGTCGCCCTGTCTGAAACCCCGTTTTGTGGCGAACGGCTCGGAGAGGTCTTTTCCAATTCTGACGGAGCTGGTGGTATTGCTCAACGTCATTTTACACAGCCGTATGAGTTTTGAGGGGATGCCAAATTCAGACATAGCGGCGTATAGGCAACTCCTTTTAGTGCTGTCAAAAGCGGCTTTAAAGTCGACAAATAGGTGGTGAGTGTCGATCCTTTTCTCGCGGGTCTTTTCCAAGATTTGGCGTATTGTGAATACCTGGTCTATGGTGGATTTGCCAGGTCTAAAGCCACACTGATAAGGCCCAATCAGTTCATTGACGGTGGGCTTCAGTCTTTCACACAATACGCTCGATAAGACCTTGTAACCTATGCTTAGAAGGCTGATCCCGCGGTAGTTGGCGCGAATGGCGGGGTCACCTTTCTTGTGGATTGGGCAGAGCACACTTAAATTCCAGTCGTCGGGCATGCGTTCATCTGACCATATTCTGCACAAGAGTTGATGCATGCACCTTATCAACTCCTCGCCGCCGTACTTGAATAGCTCAGCTGGCAGGCTGTCAGCTCCAGCGGCTTTGTTGTTTTTCAGCCGCGTTATTGCTATACGTACCTCGTCATAGTCAGGCGGTGGAACGTCGACTCCGTCATCATCGACTGCGGGCTCGGGTTCTTCTTCTCCACAACTTTCCGTGCTGCTACCATTTAGTAGGGCGGAAAAGTGTTCCCTCCATAATTTAAGTACGCTCTGGACATCAGTTACTAGGTCGCCATTATTGTTCTTACAGGAGTGCGCCCCGGTCTTTAAACCTTCCGTAAGTCGCCTAACTCTCTGGTAAAATTTTCGGGCATTCTTCCTGTCGGCCAGCATTTCAAGCTCTTCGCACTCACGTATTTCTGCCTCTCTCTTCTTGTTGCGGCAAATACGTCTCGCTTCCCTCTTCAGATCCCTATAGCGGTCCCACATAGCGCGCGTTGCGCCCGATCGCAGCGTGGCCCTGTAGGCGGCATCTTTTTTCTCTGCAGCTTCCTGACACTCCTCATCGTACCAGTTGTTCTTTCGGGCTCGCTGAAATCCGACTACTTCTTCGGCGGCGGTACTTAATGAGCGGGAAATGTGGTTCCACTGCTCGCATATGTCGGTTTGTTGAAGAGTGCTCTCTGAGAGCAGGTGTGAGAGTCGAGTAGCGAAAGCGCTGGCTGTCTGTTGTGATTGCAGCTTTTCGACGTTAAGCTTTCCTTGCATATTTGGGCGCACATTTTTTGCTGCACAGAGGCGGGTGCGTATCTTGGCTGCAACAAGATAGTGGTCCGAGTCGATGTTTGGGCCTCGGAGTGTGCGTACGTCTAAAACACTGGAAGCGTGCCTTCCGTCTATCACAACATGATCGATTTGGTTTCTCGTTTTTCGATCCGGAGACAGCCACGTAGCTTGATGGATCTTTTTATGCTTGAACCTAGTACTGCATACTACCATGTTTCGGGCCCCGGCGAAGTCGATCAGCCTCAATCCGTTGTCGGACGTTTCGTCGTGGAGGCTGAATTTTCCGACGGTGGTTCCAAAGATCCCTTCTTTGCCCACCCTGGCATTGAAGTCGCCAAGCACGATTTTGATATCATGACGGGGGCAGCGCTCGTACGTGCGCTCCAAGCGCTCATAGAAGAGATCCTTGGATGCCTCATCCTTCTCTTCCGTCGGGGCATGGGCGCAGATGAGCGAGATGTTGAAGAATCTCGCTTTGATGCGGATTGTGGCTAGACGCTCGTCCACCGGGGTGAACGACAGTACTCGGCGACGGAGTCTCTCTCCCACCACAAATCCAACTCCGAATTTGCGCTCCTTTACATGGCAGCTGTAGTAGACGTCGCAAGGCCCCAGACATTGTTTGCCTTGCCCCGTCCAACGCATTTCTTGGATGGCGGTGATGTCAGCTTTTGTCCTTACGAGGACATCAACCAGCCGGGCAGAGGCACCTTCCCCATTAAGGGTCCGGACATTCCAGGTGCATGCCCTCAAATCGTAGTCCTTTAAACGTTTGCCGTGGTCGTCATCATAAGGGGGGGTCTCATCCGAGGCTTTGCCTTGCTTCTTCACTGGAAGTGGTTTTTACGTGGCGGGTCCCAAGCCCAGCGCACAACCCATTGCTGGGACGGGGGTGGTTTCGCAACCAAATACACGTTTATATAGCGAGCCGCTTGCTCCAAGCAGACACCCGCTTGCAGCCGCACCTACTGGTGAACAGACGCTGCAGACTTCAGTGAGCCCTTAAACCGAATAAGTCAGAGTGGTCCCACCGAAGCTCCCTCTCTTTCTGCCGTGACCCAAGGCTCCACTCGGATTGGTTACCGCATCTCGCACATGGGTTGCTGACGTTGCTCAGAGTGCGCGAACGAGGACGCAAGAGTCGGGGTTGAGTACAGCCATGCAACTGTAACTGCATACCCAGCGCAATGACTATACACCATTGCACTCCCACGAATTATCATACTCAAAAATGAAAAAAAATAATGAATTTAAATAAAGTGCATTTGAAAAAGTAACCACGTACATTTTCTTAATTACCACTTCTATTTACATCTGCACTCCATAGAGGAAGGACAAGCTCTACCTTAAGGAAGGCCGACGCTGCTGCCCGATTTGATCACTAACATCAAGACTAACAAAAATAACCATTTGTTTGTTAAAACCATGTGCGCTTGGTAGCTGAAACGCGGCCGATATTTAGATGTTGCCTACCGCAAGGGGCCGGGATGTTTAGGCCTTAAGCTAAAATATTTCCAAAAGATAATGCACCACCCTAATGTGTCATTCACATATGTGTACATTTATGCATGCATACTTGTGCACATGTATATATATTATATATTCGCGCCGTTAGTTTAAGTTTCCCGCCGGATAAGGTATCTTTCGTTGAATTTCCCCTCAATGTTTTTTCTTAGTCCGGCTGTTCAAACGAAAATCATGACTTCAGATTTTTCACTACATATCGGGAGATCACGGAGAAAAAGTTGCAGCTACCAGGCCATATTATTTTCAGGTAAAACCATTGCAAACCAACCTATATACATAAATTCAAAACACTTGGACAATTAATAAAACCATTATACTAAAGCAAGTTTTATTTGTCTTTTTCCCCTATTTTTCAAACTTCACTGTGACCATTTTGCACACCGCATTTGAGCCGCACTACGTCACATTGACGTTCTTACCGTCCGTCTTTCCATCATTCTCACTGAAGTCGAAGGACCTAGTTCCACTTCCTCTAACACAATTTCAACATCTACCGTTGTAGGATGTCTTTTTTGGCGCCACGCCTTCCAGGTATGAGACCTTAAAAAAGTTAAAAGTGATAGTTAACAAGCAAGCAAACAAGAAAGGTGTAAAAATCACTTACCTTCATATTTCTCTATGGGTCCGGGGGAATACTTCACGATGCGGATGCCGACGATTGGAGTATCGCTCTGCATAGAGTCTTTTAGCAGCTCTGGCATTACAGCAATCTTCACCGTAAATTAGGTGAATATCCGTGTTCTCTGTCATAGTATTAATAACACAATGTTCGAAGGGTCCAACTTCACAAAATACACTTTCACTAATTCCGGTAAGAAACATAAAATAATATCAGGAAGAGGTAATAATGTACCTTTGTACTATTTAGCATGTCATTGGTTGGTAACAAGAGCAACTTAAATTTAAATCTATTAAATACATTCTAGCGTGTCTCAGTCCTTGCCCACAAAAGCGGCTATAACTTTTTTTTCTATTCGAAACAGTAAGAGTGGCACCTTTCTGAAATGTTTATTAAATGAGCAATTTTTTTTATGTTGTGTAAAGCTATAGCTCAGTACATTTTTTTTCACCAGGGATAGTCAAAGTTCGGGAAGAAAATACCAAAAAGTTAAAAATCCCAACATAGTCCAAATTTTATGATGCTTCCTTATTATATTTTAACTACATTGCATTTGAGTATGGAGAAGCAACTACCTGGAAGTATTTTACATTAAAAAGTTACTAAGTATAGCCTAGTTTGTAGATGCAGTTAAAGAAAATACATGAAAAGGCACGATTTGTTTTAATTAAAAAAAATGTAAGTATTTCAAAAACGGTGACTCTTTTACCCGACAATTTTTTGTTTATCAGGGAGCTCGCCCCCACCTACCTTCCCCTGAGGTTTGGCACGTTACTTCTGGGACACCCTATATGTCTTCGAACATACATATATTTGTATGTGTTGTCATGAAATAAAAATTTATCATAAGCTTATAACTAATCTGAACATTACTTCGTTGAAATGGATCAACTTTGTTAATATATGGTTCGTAGTTGGGCTTTTAAAGCAAATCCTTTATTTCTCATTTGCCCCGTTAAATTGTTGTAAATCCCGTATTTTTGGGACAAAAAGTAAAGTGTAAAGTTTTTAAAAATGTATTAATCAAGCTAAAATTTCATATTTATTTATTACTTATTAGATATATATGTAACGCAATCGTCACACATAAATCTCAAAAAGGGGCAATTTACTAAGCCTTGCAGGTAGTACTCTAGTACTCATCTATAGCTGCACACTAGGGTGCCCATCGAAATAGTTTTATTAATCTTTGTGAGAAATATTATTGCCTATTTTTATAAATTTTTTATTAATTTTTAGGTCGATTTAGGCCCGAAAATACAATTTTGTAGATTTATGAGTTTTTGAATGACTATTTTGATCCGATTTCAAAGATCGAATATGATCTGAGAGGAGGATATATAGGCCTTTAAAATGGTATATAATAATCTATTGTCGGACTGGGTGTTTTTATCGGGTACAAAAAAAGGAACAATATTTCTCATAATTTTTTAAGTTTTGAAAGTCGATAATTTCTACAATTCCAAAGTGTGGAGCATTATCTAAAATTAAATCTATTTTCAAACAAACTGATACCTCATTTATTTCATTCGCATAAAAATTTTCGAATTTAGGCTTTTCTTAAACACGGCCTTGGATTTATATGTGTGTATTAGAGATGTTAATTTTTTCGATTTTTGCGATCCCGGGACATCGCTCATACAATCGCGGGATCCCCGGATTAGTCCCGGGATTTAGATCTATATATTAATACGCTAACATAAATTTTGTCTCCGTTCGTTTAGCGATTCTACCGAACCGATTTCAAAACCAAGAACAGCGTTGGAAAGGCATTTTTCCGTAGATGAGCAGAGTTTTTATGGCTTCACAATTGGTTGAAAATTACGGCCAAACCCGTCGTTAAACATATTCGAATTGTGTATAGATGTTGCTGCAACATGTTCAATTTGACATGTTTCGCCCGTTGTTTCACTACACATTTGAAATTAAGCTTTGAAATAAAGATAAATATGAAGATGAAGAAATAAGTGATAACGATGAAGTCAAAAAAAAAGAAGGCAAAAGTGAAGATAAAGACGAAAATGGAGACAATGAAAGATACATAAGAATTAGGGTAACTAAAAGGGTAAGAACATTTCTTGAATTTATGAAGTGAAACTTCTTTAGCGGAAGTTGGTTGGGAGTAAATTGTCAAATTCAAGGGGAATAATGCACATGGAAATAGTTCTCAGCGGTTAAGCGGTTTGAGAGTAAAAACAAAAACAAAGATGTCTAGAGGTACAGGCAAAAACGAATATCACAGTAAATTTAAACACTTTAAGGTAAAGGTGAAGAGGAATATGCAAAAATAAAGATAAATATGAAGAAAAGGATGAGGATGAAGATCGATATTGTTATCGATATAAAACTCGATATTTTTATCGATATAATAATCGATATTGCTATCGATAAAATAATCGATATTGTTATCGATACTGTTATTGATTAAATAACCGCTATTGTAATCGATATAATAATCAATATAATAATCGATATTGTTATCGATACAATAATGGATATTGTTATCGGTATAATAATCGATTAAATAATTGATTTTGTTATCGATTTAGTCATTTATATTGTTAACGATATGTACAATAATCGATACTGATGATTGTTATATTTATCGATGAATTAATCGATTTTACAATCGTTGTATTTTTCTATATGTTTATGGATATTGTTATCGGTATTTTTATCGACACAGTTATCAACAGGATTATCGATCTACTAATCGAAACATGGAATGTGATCAGATTACATGACATGACATCACATTTTATCACATGATATGAAGAGACATTATATGATATTACATCACATAATATGATATTACATCACACTATATCACGTGATGTGACATTATATAATATGACATCATATTATATGGCATGACATCACATGACTTGACAACACATGACTTGACATCACATGATATGACATCGTATGACATGACATGGCATTACATGACGTGGCATCACATGATATGACATCATATGATATGACATCATATGACATGACATCAGAGGATATGACAACACATGACATGACATCCTATCCCATCACATAAAATCACGTCACATCTTATCACGTCATCGCATTTTATCTCATCTACGTGAATAGAAAACGAAAAGGATATAAGCAAAGATGTGAAAGATAAAAACAAAGATGAAGACCA
>NW_016157403.1:159274-167191 GCF_001687245.7 Rhagoletis zephyria | reverse complement strand
GTGCATGCCCTCAAATCGTAGTCCTTTAAACGTTTGCCGTGGTCGTCATCATAAGGGGGGGTCTCATCCGAGGCTTTGCCTTGCTTCTTCACTGGAAGTGGTTTTTACGTGGCGGGTCCCAAGCCCAGCGCACAACCCATTGCTGGGACGGGGGTGGTTTCGCAACCAAATACACGTTTATATAGCGAGCCGCTTGCTCCAAGCAGACAGCCGCTTGCAGCCGCACCTACTGGTGAACAGACGCTGCAGACTTCACCTAAACACCTCAGTACAGGAAAAAAACAAATAAGTAGAAAATAAAATTTTTTACTTTTAAAAAAGAATTGGTTTATTTAAAAAACGTTTATTAATACAAAACTCTTATAGTACATATGTATGTACAAACAAATAACATACTTTGTACATATCTATGGTCCTGTGCAATAATGACACAATTCAAAATTCAAAAAATAAAACCCTTACTACTGTTAAGTGGCTCATATGATCTAATCCATGTCTAATCCATGTCTAATATTTAGTACTTAGTTTAGCAATCCTCACTGCTTACTTTAGAAAAGGTTGGAAATAGATTAGACGAGGATTACAGAGAAGAGCCAATTAACAGTAGTAACAGATTTTATTTTTTGAATTTTGAATTGTGTGGTTATTGCAGAGGACCATGGATGTGGATATGTATAACATTGCTGGTGCCGGCGTTGAAGGCGGTGTTGGTGCGATTTTGCTGGTGCCGGTGTTGAATGATGATGGTGGCGATACTTCTGGTGCCGGTGTTGAAGGTGATGGTACGATGTTGGTGGTGGCATTAAGGGTGATGGAGGTAGGGACACGAATTTCGATACGCTACGATACCATATCGATACTTTTGGCATTCGATACCGATATTTTCTACTCGATAGTTTTAAAACGATATTTTTTGGAATCGAGTACCAGAACCCTAGTATCGTATCGAATGTCATAAACTCACATTACAAGGATAATGTTATTAACAATTCTTCCCGATATAAATTGGGCTTTAAAGAGCAGAAATTTGTAATATAGTTAGGATTACATGTGGTGGAATTTGACCACGCGACCTCGGTGTTTTAAGTCAACACATCAATCTCTACGTGCGGTTACACAATATGTTAGTGTTTGACTGAGATTCTCCTCCTATTTGTCGCGCACGCCTTAATGTTGTGGCCCCTACAGTTTGCGCTCTGCGAACCATTACACCACAGCGGCCTATATACCAGACCTATATTTAGATACAGTTTTTGGATTTTGGTATCGATATTTGGAATGTCGAGTCTTTTTAATCCGATATTAATGGGTACCCGATATTTTTGAAGCGATACTTTAAATGAGTACCTTATCGATACTTTCTGTTCGATATCGTGTCCCTAGATGGAAGAGGTGCATGCGATATGAGCTGGTGACGGCGTTAAAGATGATGGTGGATTTTAATTTTAATTGTTGCAAATCTGTAATAACGAGAAAATCAATTAAAATGCACAAATTAAGTAATTTACATATGTATGCACACACCTTAAAAATAATGTTGCAAAGTCGATGGCAACGGCAACGGGAACATAAAATGAAATTTGAAATATCTATAAAATTATAAAAATATTTTTATCAAATGTGACATTTTTCGTCAAAGCCTTCTGTCATAAAAATTGCCATATTTCTTACTCGTTTTAACGCACAGAATTCCTATAAATGTAGGAATTCCGCTCTAACAAATTAAATTTTTTTTTGTAATTTGTACATGTGTGCGTTTGATAGCTAAAAAGTTGCGAAAGTGTGTGTAAAGCTGTCGAATTTGAGGGGAAACTGCTCAGCCATGGCTTGCAGGGATCAGTATAGAAGCTGATTTGATTTTTTTTCAAATCACAGTATACAGTAATCCAGATAGGCAAAACAACCCTGCAAGACAGCTGAGCATCAAATAAGTGCTCATTTTATGATTTATTTTGGAACGAATTTCCGTCATCCCTTGTCAAGTTTGCAGACAAACCGGTTTCGGCGTTGTGCCATCTTCAGTGTCATTTTTCGTTCTGTCTGGTTCGAGATTTGTCCCTAATTTATGTTCATTTATCTTAGGTAATGTGATTTTCGTCGATGGTTAATTACTAGATATGCCATGGAGCCCATTTTTTTAAGCAGGTAATAGGTTCATCTTCGCTGTTTCGATATAAACATCCATTATGTTGTCGCTGTATGGTTTTTGCCTGCAGGTAGGTAAAAGTCAGTGATTTTTGCACTGATGGTGCTTTTTGGTGTGTTCGGAGTGTCCATGTCTGTTGTTTTGATGTAATTTTTCTTTTTTTCGTAAATCAATTTTAAGGGTTCGAATATAACATCCGATGCGGTATTTGTTTGTTCGTTTATTATTTTGCCGTCGAAGGTTTTTAGTTTGTATATTTCCATATTTTCTAGGACGTTTAGTCGTTGGCCTTTATGTTGTACATGCAGTAGTTTCGCTGCCTTTCTTATTTGCGTTGGTGAACATTTGTTGTTAAACATGTGGTTAGCAAAATTTGACTCTGGTATTGCGCTCGGTTTCTGTGTCTTTTTGTTATAGTCTCTTATATGCTCGCGGAATCTTGTTTTTATTTTACGTCCTGTTTGACCTATGTAACTATGCTGGCATTTGTAAGTTAGTTTATAGACTCCTTGTTTATCCAATGGATCTTCTTGATTTGTGGTGTTCCGTAGTATCCGTCCCACGTTGTTATTTGTTCTGAATGATGTGCGAAGGTTGTGTTTCTGGAACAGCTTTGCAAGTTTGTACGTTGACTTTCCAGTATAGGTTAATACCGCCCAATTTTTGTTATTGTTTTCTTCTTTGTTTGGCTTTTTGTTTTTGTGCTCCCTTCGGATTTCTTCTACCAGATCTCTTTTGTATCCGTTAGTAGCCGCTATGGCATATATTGCGTTCAGTTCTTTGTTGTATCCTTCTTTTGTTAGTGGTATTCGCTCAATTCTATTGATCATCTGTCTAAAGGCGGCTTTTTTATACTGATGAGGATGGTTCGATGTATTATGTATTATTGTATCTGTGGCTGTGGGCTTCCTCATTGCTCATTTTATCATTATCACTAATTACAAAAGTGCTTATTAAAATACTCACTTTTGTTCAGGCCATGGGATAAAACTGAGCACTTTCCCTTTGTCGGTGTAATATTTTATCTCTTCTTACTAGTTGGAAACTTTGATTAATGAAAAATATATCTGCTCTGCTCTAGCAACCACCAAACTGCTTATTTTCGTTTTTATAAACACATCAGTGCTAATGAATAAAGTACTCATTGTTGTCATTAGCAAGTCCTCAGTGCTAATAAACAAACTACTCATTGTTGTCATTATAAACTCCTCAGCACTAATAATCAAACTACTAATTTTTGTCGCTATAAACTCCTCAGTACTGGAAAAAAACAAATAAGTAGAAACTCAAAATTTTTACTTTTAAAAATGAGTTTGTTTATTTAAAAAACGTTTATTAATACAAAACTCTTATAGTACATATGTATGTACAAACAAATAACATACTTTGTACATATCTATGGTCCTGTGCAATAATGACACAATTCAAAATTCAAAAAATAAAACCCTTACTACTGTTAAGTGGCTCATATGATCTAATCCATGTCGAATCCATGTCTAATATTTAGTACTTACTTTAGCAATCCTTACTGCTAGCTTTAGTTACGGTTGGAAATGGATTAGACGAGGATTACAGACAAGAGCCACTTAACAGTAGTAACAGTTTTTATTTTTTGAATTTTGAATTGTGTCATTATTGCACAGGACCATTGATGTGGATGAGTATAACATTGCTGGTGCCGGCGATGAAGGTTATGTTGGTGGTGGCCTTAAAGTAAGAGTGGCGATGTTGAAGGTGATTTTGTTGGTAGAGGCGTGCAATGTTGATGGTTCGATTTTGCTGGTGCCGGTGCTGAATGATGATGGTGGCGATACTTCTGGTACGGGTGTTGAAGGTGATGGTACGATGTTGGTGGTGGCATTAAAGGTGATAGAGGAGGTGTTGATTGATGATGAGTGCGATATCAGCTAGTGTCGGCGTTAAAGATGATGGTGGCGATACTTCTGGTACGGGTGTTGAAGGTGATGGTACGATGTTGGTGGTGGCATTAAAGGTGATAGAGGAGGTGTTGATTGATGATGAGTGCGATATCAGCTAGTGTCGGCGTTAAAGATGATGGTGGCGATACTTCTGGTACGGGTGTTGAAGGTGATGGTACGATGTTGGTGGTGGCATTAAAGGTGATAGAGGAGGTGTTGATTGATGATGAGTGCGATATCAGCTAGTGTCGGCGTTAAAGATGATGGTGGCGATGGTAATTTTAATTGTTGCAAATCTGTAATAACGAGAAAATCAATTAAAATGCACAAATTAAGTAATTTACATATGTATGTACATTAGGGTGTTCCAAAAATGTATGGGAGAAAAGTAAAATCGGAAATTTAATGCTCTCATCCCCTAGGATTGTTCTATACCGAAAAAAGTATACCCCTGTTTTTTTATTTTAAAATCAAAATATATTTAGAGGCCGCTCAAAGCGCTCAAAGTTTCCCATGTATTTTGTATGGGGAAAAAATACTTTTCGTAGAAATGGCATAGAATCCATGAAAATCAAAATTTTTTTCCAATCTGAAAACTCTGCTTCTCTGCAAAGGACTTCTGAGAATAATGCCCAATTGTTTATTTAAACGTTTTTTCTTTTTTTCTTTTGTATATTTCTGTTTGTATATTTGATTTTTTTTATGATATTTCGGAGACCCTTAAAAAATAGTTAAAATAAAAAACTGTTTAAATAAACAATTGGGCATTATTCTCTGAGGTCTTCTGAAGAGAAGCAGAGCTTTCAGATTGAAAAATTTTGATTTCCATTGATTCTATGCCATTTCTACGAAAAGTCTTTTTTCCCCCATACAAAATACATGGGAGACTTTGAGCGCTTTGAGCGACCTCTAAATATATTTTGATTTTAAAATAAAAAAACAGGGGTATACTTTTTTTCGGTATAGAACAATCCTAGGGGAAGAGAGCATTAAATTTCCGACTTTACTTTTTGGACCACCCTAATGTACATACCTTAAAAATATTTATGCAAAGTCAACGGCAACGGCAACGGGAACATAAAATGAGATTTGAAATGTCTGTAAAATTATAAAAAAATATTTATACTCTAAAATTTGTATCAAATGTGACATTTTTCGTCAAAGCCTACTGTCATAAAAACTGTAATTTTTCTTAACGCACACAATTCCTATAAAAGTAGGAATTCCGCTCTAGCAACCAAATACCAAATTTGTAAATGTGTGCGTGTGATAGCTAAAAAGTTGCGAAGGTGTGTGTAAATCTGTCGAATTTGAGAGGAAACTGCTCAGCCATGGCTTGCAGGGAAAAAATGTAAATATGCTTATTTGACAATTTGTTTGAATGTATTGGTTGATATTTTTTTACAGTTGTCGTTTTCGTTAACCCAAATGAAATCAAATTTAATATTTTCTTATAGTGAAAAATATTTTCAAGTGACATTAAATAAAATAACGGGAAAAATAAAATTACAAGAAAATCAGGAGTGAAGCGTTAGCGATTGTGACCGGATGTAGTTCCTAAATACCGCGTTCCGAACACAACTTTGAGTGAATAATTGAATGAATAAGGGCTGACTTTGTGGAAAATGGTCCCATCGATTATCGATGACGAGAAGAATTGGTTCAGCCGTGTCTGTTTGTAAACACGCTAACTCGAAGAAAATTTAGATATTTTAACGAAAGTCGGTGCCAAAGTGGCCTTTGGTATAATTTAGGTTAGTATTAAATTTTGGCGAAATCTGTCAATAGCCACGCCACCTCCCATGTAGTAATTAAAAATACTTTTGTTTTATTATTTTTTTATGATTTTGCTGTTTAAATTTACATTTCGAATATATCCACAAACATTTGTGGGTCCTTTTGCACCAGCCGTTGCCTATGGGTTAATGACAAAAAATCCTACACATGCACAATATTTCATGTATTAATTTTCAAATAAGCATATTGTCAATGGCTGGTTTACTGTGTTTCAAATTATTTGTTCTCGAAAATGTCAAATATTTTTAATTTCATCTCACAAAAATTTTAAATATTTAAAATCTATTTGCATGTGAAACCCTTCTCCATCAAAACCAGCGATTGAATAGCAGCTTTTGGAACGCTCGCCCAACTCCGCAGCACAACCGCTGACTGGCACAGGATGGATCAATGCTTCGAGAAGCAAACCGGTTTATTAAGAACAACAATTTCCATTTTGCAACAATTTCCATTTTTTCAATTTCCATTTTTTCAATTTAAATTTTTTATCTTTTTTGTATTTCACCTGGCACGCTTTGATGTAGAAGAAAAAAATCAGAACAGTTTTTGACACCTTCGTTACCAGAAACAATAACAAAATACAGGCAAATGTTGTTTTTGCTTAAATGCTCTTAATCTGTTTTGTTGAATTAAACAAAAAAAAGCGTGAGTACTAGGTACTCATGAAATTTGATGTGTAAACATATGCGAACGGCAAAGCATAAAAGTACGTTTACATATAAATATAATCTAATCAAAGCTCGTTGTGCTTGTCAAATTGGTTGTGCTTGTTATTCACACAACTCGAGGTAAAGTTAAACTTCTTCTCTGTGCCACCGTGGTCACTTTTTTCTGCAACACATATGCCATTTAAATATATTTTAACTGAATATTTTATTAAAAATACCTTTACAAACCTATTTTCCTTACTAGGGTCAATTTTTGTTTACTTTAACATTTGTTGGCGTTGAAATATCAGTTATTGTTTTTGAGCTTTAGTTTTTTAAATTTAGTTTTTTTTTCGGGATATAATCTTTGGTTCATGTAAATGCAGTTCATGTTGCAGGATTTTACCCGATGCTTTTTTAAATGATTTCAGTATTTTTTTAAATTTTCGTCTTGCTTTTTTATCCAAATAGACAACTAAACCATCTACGAATATCAAAATGCATGTGCGGAGTTTAAATAATCGCAAGTAATAATCAATTGGAGCGCATTTCCTCTTACTATGCATATGCCTAAATGTATGCAACCATTTGGCAAGCAAACACAGGGTGCTTCTAATGAAAATAAAAATTTTATACTGAAATACACATGCTAAGCCCTTCGAAATTTTGTGCTGGGATATGCGTTACAGCTTCGCAAATTTTACCCCTACCGAAACCAAAGATGTATACACATCAAAAATGTGATATAATTCATATGAAGAAAGTAAGATTCAAAAAATATTTTTACTTATGAAAAGTCTAACAAAATACATAGAGGGAAATCATAGCCTTTAATAACGGCAATTTTTTTTGAACATTAATACATATGTATATAAAACTTACACGTGAAACGATTAAACTATTTTAAAAACATCAAAAACTTAAAATTACGCGCATTCATACCAACTCTGTGTGGTACAATTGTCAAATTATTACTAACTATAAACATAATAAATATGCAGCCGCGATGTCGTCAGTGTCCTCTTTTTTGTTTATTGTTCTGTCCCTTTTTTGTAAAATTCGTAAACTTTCTAAGGTATACCTCGCTTTTTCTCTTTTTTCCCTATCCACTATCCTCGCGTTGGGCAAGTCAGCTGTATGACCACTGGCTAACACATGTTGGGCTAAAGCGGTGGTGTTTTTGTTTTTCTTAATTGGGGTGTTCACAGTTCGTTCCAAATAGTGTCTCAAAATGTAGACGTCTACATTTTAAGACGTTTTCTAACCGTAAAATCTGTGGTGTTGTTGTTGTTTCCCATACAAAATTGGAAAACGACGCCGTCTACATTTTGTCACACTCAAAGGTATGTTTTTTACGCGTCTACATTTTGCAACCTCGCAGCAGGGTTGCATTATGGCAATACTAATC
>NW_016157403.1:134922-152225 GCF_001687245.7 Rhagoletis zephyria | reverse complement strand
TTTGTTAGTGTTTGGTATTTTAGGCTATTTGATCAAGTAAGTTTCTGTGCAAGAAAAAATACTTTTTCTTCACTTTCCAGCCCAACGTTTCGCTGACCTTCTCAGCATCTTCAGGGGCGATTTCTGTATACCTTAGAAAGTTTACGAATTTTACAAAAAAGAGACAGAACAATAAACAAAAAAGAGGACACTGACGACATCGCGGCTGCATATTTATTATGTTTATAGTTAGTAATAATTTGACAATTGTACCACACAGAGTTGGTATGAATGCGCGTAATTTTAAGTTTTTGATGTTTTTAAAATAGTTTAATCGTTTCACATGTAATTTTTATATACATAGGTATTAATGTTCAAAAAAAATTTTTCGTAGTCCCGTAACTATGTTTAAAAAAAAAAAAAAAAATAACCATTGTGTGTTTTTCATATGAATCCAATTAATCCTGTGTACCTATACATGTAATTTATTCATTTTTTCATTATGTTCGCAACTAACGATCTGTTTGTATGTATTCTTGTTGGTGTTTTTAATAAAGAAATCGCCCCTGAAGATGCTGAGAAGGTCAGTGAAACGTCGGGCTGGAAAGTGAAGAAAAAGTATTTTTTCTTGCACAGGTACTTACTTGATCAAATAGCCTAAAANATATTATTCAATATCGGAAGGCCTGCCGAAGTAATCTCTTTATCTACATCAACAATAAACATACAAGAAACATGAAGAATTTTTACAAGCACATCAAATACAAATACGGGGAGCACACTTGCATAACCTTAAAACACTTTAGCAAACAAACACAAAAGCTGGCAAAACAGATGACACAGCTTGAATTCTTATTAGAATGCAGACGATATGAACTTTTACCCAACCACCTGACAAACGCAGCAAAAAACGTAAACATAAATACCACGTCCCTGAAAATGAAAGAAAAAGTAGAAAAAACAAAACGGCTGTTTCTGAAGAAAATATTAAACATAGAAATTACACAAACAAATATAAACATAAAAAACACCAAAAACTACTTATATCACGCGAAGCAACAACTACAACGCAGCGTAAGTGAATTGGAGCTAAATTCCTTTCTTTGTAAACAAAATAGCCTAAGTAAAAGAATAACAGAAGAACGGGGAAAAATACATTCGTCTAAACTAGAAAAGCTAAAACATCAACAACTTAGCAAGCTAGGAATAAATCTAAACAACGATTGGTTCATAAATAAAACAACAATAGAATTTCCTGAAGAGTCGAAATGGTTATTATCACTGGGAAGAAAATTCGCTATACCCACCACAAAAACTAGTTTCAAACCGGTCCAAATGATAGCAGAAATGGAACAAATAATCCAACCAATAGAGGACAATAGAGCCAAAGAAATAGCAAGGTGCAAGCTGAGTAATCGGATCATCCAATTCAAACGCAGTATAAAACACAATGCAGCCGAAAGGTTCATTTTAGAAACATTTAATAGAACAAAAATGCTCTTGAAACGACACAAAAATGAAATAATAGTAACGGATGCCGACAAGGGAAACAAAACAGTGGTACTTTACAAAGCAGACTATGCGGAGAAGATGAAAAAACTACTTGAAGATAAAAACACATACAAAACAATAAGGAACGACCCAACAACAACACTACAGAGAAAAAACAATGCCCTGGTTGACGAACTACACAAAAGTAAAGTAATTAATTTTAGAGAGAAACAACAGTTGGCATGCGCCGCTGCGACTGCACCTAGACTTTACGGGTTGCCAAAAATACATAAACCAGATTTGCCTTTACGGCCTATTTCGTCGTCAGTAAATGTTCCGTGTTATGGTTTGTCAAAATATGTAGGAAAAATCCTTAACAACCTTGTTTCAGAAAAATATAATATAAAAAATGCGTTTCAACTTAAAGAAAGACTTAAAGACATCCGGATGAAAGAGGAAGATTTATTAGTCTCTTTTGATGTGATATCTCTGTTCACAAACATTCCAACGCACTTAGCAACCAAAATCATTTTGACTAAGTGGGACGCGATTCAATCACATACGAAAATTAACAAAAATAAGTTCCACAACATTTTAAATTTCTGTCTAAAAGACAATAATTATTTTACATACAATGGAAATTTCTACGCGCAAACTTTTGGGATGCCGATGGGAAATCCCCTCTCGCCTACGATTGCTGACATAGTCATGGACGATCTACTGGACAATACCTTTATGGAGCTAAAAAGAAAATTCAACATTGACACCAAATTTATAGTAAAGTACGTGGACGATATTTTTGCTATAGTAAGACGAAACGACGTGGATACGATTTTAAAGACACTCAATCAATACCATCCCAAACTGCAATTCACAATGGAACCAGAAACTCATTCCCGCATCCCGTTCCTAGATGTCATGATCCACAGGAAAAATGACTCCATATTATTAGATTGGTACTCAAAGCCCACATCCTCCGGACGCCTAATAAACTTCTTGTCTGCGCAACCCTTCAAGTATAAAGTTAACACAGCGAAAAACCTAATACATAAAGTACTAACTATAAGCCACAAACAATTCAGAGACACAAATATAAATAAGATAAGCAACATTCTAAAAAGTAACAACTACCCGCACCACCTAATACAGAGCCTACTTCAACATAAAATAATAGAAATAGACAACAAACACAGCCAAATACCGACATGTAAAACAAGAAATGATACAAAGCGACATCACAGTGTCACATATGTACCAAAATTCCACCAAAAAACTTGACCGCGAAATATACAACAAAAATCAAAACACAGTACTAGCCTACAGATCAAATAGCACGCTGTCTTCGATTTTCACAAGAACAAAATCGCCAATTGACTCCCACCAACAAAGTAATGTAGTATAGGAAATAACATGCAAAGGGAGAGAAAACGAAGACTGCAATAAAGTATACATTGGCACAACAAAACGGGCACTGGGTGTACGCCTGGCAGAACACGAAGCTGATATTAAGAAAAACAAAAACACCACCACCGGTTAACACCACCGCTTTAGCCCAACATGTGTTAGCCAGTGGTCATACAGCTGACTTACCCAACGCGAGGATAGTGGATAGGGAAAAAAGAGAAAAAGCGAGGTATACCTTGGAAAGCTTACGAATTTTACAAAAGAGAGACAGAACTCTGACAGAACACTGACGACGTCGCGGCTGCATATTTATTATGTTTATAGTTAGTAATAATTTGACAATTGTACCACACAGAGTTGGTATGAATGCGCGTAATTTTACGTTTTTGATGTTTTTAAAATAGTTTAATCGTTTCTCATGTAATTTTTATATACATAAGTATTAATTTTCAAAAAAAATTTTTCGTAGTCCCGTAACTATGATTTAAAAAAAAAAATAAAATTGTGTGTTTTTCATATGAATCCAATTAACCCTGTGTACCTATACATGTAATTTATTCATTTTTTCATTATGTTCGCAACTAACGATTTGTTTGTATGTATTCTTGTTGGTGTTTTTAATAAAGAAATCGCCCCTGAAGATGCTGAGAAGGTCAGCGAAACGTCGGGCTGGAAAGTGAAGAAAAAGTATTTTTTTTTGCACAGGAACTTACTTGATCAAATAGCCTAAAATACCAAGCACTAACAAATTCAATAAATTGATCGTCAACTCATCGTCATACATTGCACTAAATTTTTTAACCCATTTTCTGAATTACTCATATTATTCAATTTTCAAAGTGCTTTTAAAAAATCTTGACGTCAGAGAGAAAAGCTAAAAACGCAATTTTACTGCATATATTTGTTAGAGCTCTTGTTAATCGACTAACCGATTAATCGGTTAATCGAATAGAAAAAGTTGTTTCAAAAAATAATCGAATATCTTTAATCGATTAACCGCTCATGAATTATGATGGAGATAAATACGTGACTTATAGCAAAATTCAAAGTGCATCCATCACCTTCATATACTCATGGAATCCAGGCACGAGAAATGGTCTCTTGGCGCTCGCTTGAAATAGTTTCGCCATCTTCGTTTTTTCTTCTACGCTTGAAACTTTTTGCCGGGCTTGGTTCGGCACATTCACTTTGGCTACATCTGTGGTCCTGGGGAGGATAAACTATGGAAAATTACCACTTATTAGTTCGTTAACATAAAATACATTTCCAGGTCCTGCTCCTTGTTCCTTTTACGAATGGCCTTCAAATGGGTTGCCAAAGACGATGTCGAATTATTATAGGCCATATTTTGTCCACATATTGTACACTTGACTTCTTTTCCACCTTCGGAGTTAGAAAAGAAGTTCCACACCCAGCTACGCTTACGTTAACTAATTTTGGATAAAGCAAATTTTTGGTTTTGAAGTGAGAAAAAATTTGTATTTAAACATTTTTCACTATTCGAATAATGACAGTTAATCAATTGCCCGACTAGTCGAAGTTAATGAAACGATCGAATACTTGCTATTCGATTTTCAGTCAATGCAAAAGTTGCTACTCGACTATTCGAGTAATCGGTTAACCGGATAATCGACTGTTAACAAGAGCTCTGATATTTGGCCCATAGCTTCGTGAATATATTGATTTTTTGTGAGTAAAATTGCCTGTCGCACGGTGTTATGTACATGTATAATTAGCTAGACATATATAAAATAAATATGATATATTAATTAAACAAAAGAAATATAGCGAAAACTGGTCAGCATGTCTTTCAACTGGTCTTCGCAAATAATCCCGGGATTTTCGGGACTTAAAAAAGTACCGCACTTTCAGATTTTTTGAGCAGTGTGTGTAAGGGATTCATCAAAATTTATTCAAAAATAATATATCTAATCGCTCTTTAGCAAAGAAGTGGCTTTTCAAGAAATTTTAGGAAAATGCCTATCTCAAAAACTACTTGACCGATCTCGACCAAATTTGGTTAACGCATTTTGCTTAAGTACGTCTTGAATATTTTTGAAATCGGACAAAACCTACTCCCTCTAAAATATATCTAGCTTTGAGTTTTTTGAAATTACCGTTACGTTGGTGGAGTCCGTGGTTTTAAACCGATTTCAAAAATTTTCAACATGGCGCTTATTCCTGACATTATGTGTCCCGGTTGCAAGAATGCAAAAAATGCCTACCCTCGGCAATGGCAAACCACCGAGTGTATTTCTGTCATGAAAAGCTTCTCCTAAAATCCATTAGCCGTTCTGAGGCGGAGTAAAACTGAGTCCCTCCATTTATGTAACAATATCAAGGCGCACACCACTAATTGGAGGACAAGCTCGGCCAAACACTGAGCAAAAGTGTAAGCGCCAAATTATTATTATTATCATTTGAATTTCCGGCTTATTAAATTAGCTTATCTTGCCATCATTTTTAGAAAGAGTAGTGAAACTACTACATTTTAGCAAGGATGATCAATAACCGCATTTATGGCGAGAGGCAAATTATCATCCTTAAGAAGATTGAAATTAAACTTCTGAATTACCTGTGTAAACGAGTTTTGGGTTAGTGTTAGGAGGAAATACCATGAAGTAGGTAATAAGGCTATCTTAACTTTTCTTCCTTTTGTACCAACGTATTGTTGTGAACAGAAGTTTTCAGCTTACACATATACAAAAAACATATTCAGGTCGAAATTGGAAGCTAGAATTCATGAAAATTAATATTTTTCGATCGGGTTCCCAATAATAATGCCCAAATATTGATTTAGCCATTTTTTCATAGTAACTATATTTTATAGGCCCGCCAAAATCCCCAGAAAATGCAATGGGGGCATGAATGCAAACTCTTTAATATTAAAAAATGGTTAAATAAACAATTGGGTATCGTTATTGGAAGCCTCTTGAAGAGAACCAGAAAAATGTTGATTTTCAAGAATTCTATACCATTTCTACGAAAAGCCTTTTTTTCCCATATAAAATACATGGGCAACTTTGAGCAATTTGGACGAACTCTAAATATTTTTTTAATTCAAAATAAGAAAATAGGGGTATATTTTTTCGATGTAGAACAATCCTAGGGGTGAGAGCATTAAACTTCAGACTTTACTTGTTTTGGACTACCCTAATGTACATATACTACTTCTAGTAAAAGTTTTTATTCATATTTAAATTGCAGTGCCTTTGATTTTTAATAATTCGACGTCGATTCTAAAAATGAAAGGTATTTATAGTGTGTTCCATTATCTTAAAAGTTTGGGAGCACCTGAAATAATGAACAGTGCACCAAAACTGTATTCAGAAAAAACAACAGTAAATTTCTAATATTTTTATTGAGCTGTGTACCACGATTGCTTATTAGGAAAAATTGAAAAAGCAACAAAGTCTAAGCGGTAGAGGTTATAGCAGCTATTTCGGAGATCACCACATCTCCTCATCACTCTTCTTTTTTCTAGACTTCAGCAGGGATCGAACCTGCGTAATCGATGTTCAAAGTCAGAAGCGCTAACGACTGAGTTATGTACACCCCGTAAACTCTTGCTGCTAATTCATTTTCCTTATTCAACCAACTACTATCAAGTGCAGCTGATTTGCCGCTACTTGTATTATATATTTATGTTGTTGTCAATTCTATACATTATGTATTGTAAATTTCATTGGAGGTTTTAATTTCGAGTCCGTGAATAGAATTTCTACGGATTTTATCTTTTCAACCATTCATAGGCTATTAAACAACGCTAATAAATCGCCAATTGAGACGAAAGAGATATTCTATTAAGGGATTTGGGGAATCCAGTAAAATTGTTTAGACTGAGTAATTTTCTTATTTACCCTTATTGAGAAATCTCTCTTTTCCAGACAATAACGTGGGATACAATTACGCACCACCGCATCCCCTGCCAATATACGGACCACTAAATACAGCGCACGCGCCACAGATCTTTCACCAACCTGTATCCTCATATAACCCAAGAGAACATTGGATTATAGAAAAATTAAAGAAAAAAATAAATCTGTTTGCTTTCGGCAAGATAATATTAAAGCTGCTGGTATTCAAAAAGATTGTGAAATTTATTGGAGTAATTTGTTTGCTTTTATTTCTTCCGAAATTAAAAGATTTTCTCAAAGACGATATGTCAGTGGATGAAAGTAATGCGGAAAGTAGCAGAATTATCACAGAAAAAGGTATAATGTTGTGAATGAAATTAGAAATGTAAACACAAATTTAAGTAAATGACGTTCCCAATCTTCCTTCATTTCAGATGAACTCGAGAGGCATATTTCGAAACTACAAGCAGTAATCTTAGGATCTATAACATCACAGAGATCAACTTAAAAATAATGCAACGTATCTACTCATATCGTCGGCTTAGAATGCAGATGTTATCAGTCCACTGTTTAAACAAATTTTAGATTTTTCTGCAGCATTAAAGAAAATGTATAAATACACCATAAAAGAAAAAAGTATATACATGCTTCTCTGGTTTTAATCTGTTGATTCGCAATAATGTGCAAAAGTTCTGTCCATAGTTCGCTTGTTAAGATTTAAAATAGGCAAAATTTTTTCGTACCCTGGACGGAGCCGCTGTTTTAAATTTGCTGTGCTATGTCCATATCGTTGTAAACCTCATGCAGCTGGGGTATTAGCCAACGTCATTGCACAAGTGCCCGTAAATCTTCCATAGAATCTTTTTCTCGAAAATTCCAAGAACCCCCCATCATGATGCAGAGGGACTTATTGACGGGAGAATGCTTTACTTGTCAATTGCCTATTTAGTCTAAAGTAGCAATTGTTTTCAAAAGTGATTCTCCGTTGGATTTCTAAGCTAATGCCACTGATGCCACATGTAGGGAAAATTTCTCACTTGTAGGGATTTCCAGCTCTAAAAATGCGTGCGTAAGGAAAAGGCATGTATGTATCTTAAAATGAAGGGAATTTTTGAAATGTGAATAAAAATGTTTTGCAACGTGCATATCTATATTGAACAAAAAAATTTTCCGCAAGTTTGCGCATGTTACACTGAGATATCGACAAGCAAGGCGAATTTATATACATACATACACACATACATATGCATATGAATTCTCCTTATCGATAAGTGTGGAACTTTTGATTACTCTTGATATTTGCGTGAATTCTGTATCAAATTTTGATGTTTAAAGCTGAATATATCACTCTAAAAATTATTCACGACGCTGCATTGGATACGCAAAAATAAGTAAATAAACGTTTTACCTTCATATTTTTTCAACAAATTGACATATCGTCACCTAAGGGTGAAAAGGTGCCTATTTTTGAAATTGTTCGGGAGAGACAAAAAATCGATTTAGTATCGTATTACCTGTCATTCTGCATCAAAAACTAAACTGTGAAAAAAAACAGACTTGACACCTTTTCGCCATTAGGTAGCGATCATGATACAAAAATAGAAGGTAGTTTCATTTATTGATATTCGTTGTTGTTGCCGACCACTTGACTTTTAACAAGTTTATGACATTTAACTAAAATCATGCTACCAGATTCATTAGCAGCAAAATTTTTGTTTCTGGAAAAAGTAAACAAAAAATTTTGGAGTCAGTGAATTTGGATGAATATATTAAAGAAAATTCTTGCGCGTTTCAAAGCTGCAAGAATTTGGGACACCGGTGGAAAGGTTCGAAAATAAAGTTTTTTGCTTTTCCGAGGATAGAGTACGTAATACGATCTAATGCAGTTTGGTGACAAATTGCTAACGCAAAATATTTTTAAACCTCTGAACGATGTACCGATATGCGTGGAAGCGGGAGGAGGTTGAGTTAAAATTATGCCCTGGAACTTGTAACAGTACCAATTTTTGGGTTCTCGGAATTTTCTGATAACGATGTGGCGCTGCTAAAAAATATATATACATAAATATAACTTTTGTGGTATGTACTTGTGGCAAGAATTATCCATATAAGATGAAAACGACTACCGTTTCATTTTATACAATTTTGTTTATAGAAAAATGCAAAAGTAAGACATTTCTGGTACGGTTCGGTCATTTGTACTATGCTTTTGGGTTATCGTGTCCAAACGCGTTTAACATCTACGTCTAGCCAAAGGATTAAGCTTTAATTTAAAACAATTATTTCGGTTTCAAATGTGCACTTTTTTTTTGTAAATTTGGAGGTGGATTTCGCGCAAAAATACTGTGCATGGCGTAACCGGAGTTGGACTGATGAGGTTATTTTTTCTAGCGCGGAGGAAGTCCATGCGGAGAAAGTCCATCAACATGGAAAGGAGTTTTTCGCAAAAACACTGCTGATGGCCTAACACGAGTTTAATTTTTCTTTGCGAAAATGCTAATTTCACCCCATTTTGAAAGGGCCCACCGAGTGCCTTCTTGGCGTTCATTGTGGCATACCTTTTGCGTCTGGCGCTTTGCTGGCAAAGTTATAAATGTCACGCAAAGCCACAAAGTTTTTATCTAGCATCAACTTTAAATTTTAATGTGTGTAGTTTTAGGTGACACACCCCTTCTCTCTCCGCTCCCCACCAAAACATCATTGTACAAATAACCGAATATTTCTCACACACAACATTAAATCCTCTGATGTATTGTTTGATTGCCATAAATGTGGCAAGGTAGCTCACAATTTTGTACAATTTATGAAACTTCAAAATCTTATATTTTGTCAAAAAACTACCTTCTTTTTGTATCATGGTAGCGATACATGATTCAATAATATAAAGGTTTTGTAATAAAACAGTCTTCTCGCTCCTACACATAAAATCGGCTCCTTTACTTGTGCAGAATGTTGCTCACTCTACAGTTTCTAGTTATATTAGTAGTAAAACCAAAAATTCGTCGGCCGCTGTGTGTGTCGGCAACGCCTGGGTTTAAACCCTGGTCAAAGCAACATCGCAAAAAATATAGGTTTTTTCTTAACAGCGGTCGTCCCTCGGCAGGCAATGGCAAACCTCCGAGTGTATTTCTGCCATGAAAAACAGCTTCTCATAAAAATACAATCACCGTTCGGAGTCGGCGTAAAACTGTAGGTCCCCCTCTTTGTGTGACAACACCAAGGAATGCTTACACATTGAGAAGTTAGCCACAAATCGGAGAAGAAGCTCGGCCAAACACTAACATATGTGTAAGCGCCATAGTAAATATTCGTTGGCATCACCTTCGATTGCGTAAATTTCTGGAACAAGTCTAGAATAGCGACCGTTTAGCTATAAAATAACCAAAAGTGCCGATTGACAGAACTTTTTACGCTGATTTCAACGATACCAAATTTATTTGGCGCAGGTAATAAACAAAGAAGATATAAGAGGTTTATTTGCTTTGTTTACTAATATTTTTTATTATCACTTAATTCTTAAAACCCAAAAGTAGATCATGATAAAATATGTATATAGAATTACAGAATATAGCTTGTACTTTCTAAATAATATAAAAATCTTTACCATTAACCGNTTTACGATTAACCGTGCAGTTTTTTTCAAAAAAGGTTATTTCATGAAAAAATAACATATGTTCGTTTTTTAGTGGTTTTGGTTTAAATATATAAAGAACAATTTCAATTATGTATATCAGCTGAAAGATAAATTGATTATCTTTATGGTGACGTTATTAGTTTTTTAATCGGTTATGTGGTTCATAACATATTAATATTTAAAAAAATCTTAGAATTTAATTGTAACCTTCTAAAACGTCTTTATATTTTACTTGCCCTAAATAATTTTAACATGGTGGAAATGAGCGTAAAAAGTTCGTTTGATATGCATATTTTGTTTTTGCATAGCTGAACAGTCGGTATTCTAGATTTGTTCCAGGAAATGACGAATAACTTAAATTAAAAATCTATTATTTTACGTATTGCTTAGTATTTCCATTAAAACACCAAATATATTGCAAATTGACATATAATTAATAATATACATTTTACTTCTAATTATATACTTTGCGCACTTTCTATTACCGTTTTCGCAAAAGGAGGTCACATTCTTCGCCTTTCTCCTACTTCCAAAATACAAATCTAGATAAAGGAGTGTGAAATTTTAGCTGTCACAAATAACATAACCTTGTGTTATTGAATAATGGTAGCGATATATTCTTTCAGAAATGAATTCATCATCAGAGTCAGAGTCAGAAGCGGTATCAAAAAAATACGTAAAAGGAAAATTGTATTAAATAATTTAAATAAAAAAACTTATTTATGTGTTGTATTGCAATACTAATACATATTTAAAACAAAAACGTTGTGAGGACTAAACATGTATATAATTTCTTAAGTTTTGACCGTCGATAATTTTTACAATTTCAAAATATGGAGCACTATCTATTCTAAATCTATTTTCAAACAAACTGATACCTCATTAATTTCAATCACATAAAAATTGTCGAATTTAGGCTTTTCTTAAGTACGGCCTTGAATTTATATGTGTGTATGTACCGGACTTTCAGATTTTTTGAGCAGTGCGTGTAAGGAATTCATAAAAATGTATTAATAAATGATATATACAATCGCTCTTTAGCAAAGAATTTTTTGAAGAAATTTTAGGAAAATGGGGGTGGCACCGCCCACTTATATCATATACGCGTATCTCAAAGACTACACTCTAAAAAAAAAATTGTGTAGATTTCCTAGCTAAAATGTAGGTTACTGATTTCCTACCTTATTATTTGCGAAATTGCATGGTCGATTATTCAACGAATAGTTTGTTTAAATTTCGGACTTTTTAGAGTGTAATATAGCTGCTGTTGTGTGCGTAAGTTTACTACAAAAGTGTGTACAAGCTACCAAATATACATCTGCTGTTTAAATTTTAAAAAAATTTTCAATATGGCGCTTAAAAAGCCTAAGCGCTTATTCCTAATATTGCGTGTCCCGGTTTCAAGAATGCAAAAGTTGACAAGCCTACCCTAGGCAATGGTAAACTTCCGAGTGTATTTCTGTCATGAAAAAGCTTCTCCTAAAATCCATTTGCCGTTTGGAGGCGGAGTAAAACTGAGTCCCTCCATTTGTGTAGCAATATCAAGGCGCACACCACTAATTGGATTACAAGATCGGCCACACACTGAGCAAAAGTGCAAGCGCCAAATTATTATTATTTGAATGTCCGGCTTATTAAATTAGCTTATCTTGCCATCATTTTTAGAAAGAGCAGTGAAATTACTACATTTCAGCACGGAAAGTCAATAACCGCATTTATGGCGGGAGACAAATTATCATCCTTAAGAAGATTGAAATTAAATTTCTGGATTACCTGTCTAAACGAGTTTTGGGTTAGTGTTAGGAGGAAAAACCATGAAGTTGCTTAAAAGACTATCTTAACTTTGCTTCCGTTTGCACCTTCTGAACGCGTTGTTGTGTACTTCTAATCAACTGAACAGTTGCGTGTTAGATGATCGTAATATTTTGCTGATAATTTGAGACAACATGTTGGTTTGTACCTTTGAGAGTTGAATTTGACCGCTAATGTATCAAGCCGTTCAGAAGACGCATAACGATCACTGATTTTGTTAGCAACGGATGGGCTCAACTGCTGCGCCTTCTGAACCTACCCATTGAAATTAGAAATGTAAACACAAATTTAAGGAAATGACGTCCCCAATCTTCCTTCATTTCACATGAACTCGAGAGCCATATTTTTAAATTACAAGCAGTTATCTTAGGATCTATAACATCACAGAGATCAACTCAAAAATAATGCAACGTATCTACTCATATCGTCGGCTTAGAATGCAGAAGTTATAAGTCCACTTTTTAAACAAATTTTAGATTTTTCTGCAGCATTAAAGAAAACGTATAAATACATCATAAAAGAAAAAGGTATATACATACTTCTCTGGTTTTAATCTGTTGATTCGCAATAATGTGCACAAGTTCTGTCCATAGTTCGCTTGTTAAGATTGAAAATAGGCTAAATTTTTTCGTACCCCTGGCGGAGCGGCTGTATTAAATTGTGCTATGTCCATATCGTTGTAAAGCTCATGCAACTGGGGTATTCGCCATCGTCATTGCACAAGTGCCCGTAAATCTTCCATAGAATCTTTTTCTTGAAAATTCCAAGAACCCCTCATCATGATGAAGAGGGACTTATTGAGGGGAGAATGCTTTAATTGTCAATTGCCTATTTAGTCTAAAGTAGCAGTTGTTTTCAAAAGTGATTCTCCGTTGGATTTCTAAGCTGACATCAGGCAACTGATGCCAAATGTAGGGAAAATTTCCCACTTGTAGGGATTTTCAGCTGTAAAAATGCGTGCGTAAGGAAAAAGGGCAGTTTTTGTATATTTGGAGGTTTTAACAGAGTATCCCTCTCATACTCGCAAGGAAGAAAAAATGGATGTAGCAAGATATACAAAGCTTTATTTTTGATTTAATAGTAAAATAAGGATTTCTTTAATCAATTAATATTAAGTATTTTTATTATTATCTAGGCAAGCACGACTTAGCAGCTCGAAATCCAGACGAAAAAAGGACAGATAGGCGGAAAGTCATGCCAGATTATAATTTTTGTATTTTATCAAACGCAAGGTCGCATTTGTGCTTGAGGCATTTTTTGGGGTTACCGCACGCTGCAGGTGTGCTGCCACATATATATGTATCTTAAAATGTAGGGAATTTGAAATGTGAATAAAAATGTTTTGCAACATACGTATCTATATTAAACAAAAAGAATTTCCGCACGCTTGCGCATGTTACACTGAGATATCGACATGCAAGGCGAATTTATATGCATACATGCATACATACATATGCATATGAATTCTCCTTGTCGATAAGTGTGGAACTTTTGATTACTGTTGATATTTGAGTGAATTGTGGATCCAATTTTGATGTTTAAAGCTGAATATTCCACACTAAAAATTATTCATGACGCTGCATTGGATATGCAAAAATAAGTAAATAAACGTTTTACCTTCATATTTTTTCAACAAATTGACATATCGTCACTTAAGGGTGAAAAGGTGTCAAGTCTATTTTTGAAATTGTTCGGGAGAGACAAAAAATCGATTTACAGCGTGACGACGAATAACTGTTACCCAGGTTTTTTTTTTTTGAGAAATAAAAGAGTCCTTTATAGATTTTGCGAAAAAAGTATTTTATTGTTAATTTTCCACAGATTTTACTTTAGTTGTATTAATTAGTTTTTAAATTTTAATCCTTATTTACATTTACCAGCAGTGTAAACTTTGAGAGAAAAGTTCATCAGGCACGCAGGTCCTCGTCAGTTAGTTTATTCCATATCTTCTGTAACCATAGGCTAATTTTCTGTCCAACATAAGGGTTCATATTCAAAAATCGAATAGACCCGGAACTAGTGACTAGGACGGCAATTCATTTGACCAACCTTATACAGTTTTTTCTTTTTTGTACTTTTTTTATACAAAGCATAAGAAAAAATACACCTGAAAAAGACTTGCGTGCCAAATGAACTTTTCTCTCAAAGTTTACACTGCTGGCAAATGTAGATAAGGATTAAAATTTAAAAAACTTACTAATACAGCTATTGTAAAATCTGTGGGAAATTAACAATAAAATACTTTTTTGGCAAAATCTATAAAGGACCCTTTTACTCCTCAAAAAAAACTTGGTTAAAAGTTATTCGCCGCTACGCTGTAGTATCGTATTACCTGTCATTCTGCAACAAAAACTTAATTTTGAAAAAAAACAGACCTGACCTCGGTTGCCACATTTGGTCACTTGTGACCAAAATAGGTAACTTTTTGAGCTCTTGGTAACTTGGCAACTTTTTTTATTTTGGTAAGTTTGCTGTGTATAAAGTCAGACTAAAAAAGTTGGATTAGTTTGATAAATTGTCCTGTGGTTGGTTGCGTGTAGCGGTGACAAAAGTAATAGAAGCAATTGCATTGATCAGGCAACACAGCGCTCAACAAAAATCACTAACCACATATCGAAGAAAATTATCGCTGGGCAGTCTACGCCTGTCTTACGTTCAATATTTATTGTGATATTTGGATCGTGATCCATATTGATGGATTTCAAAATAGTGATGGATCGCGCATTTTCAATATTTATCACGTCAGTATTTACATGTTTTTGTGTTGAGAGGTTTAAAGTCCAATAGATGAAGCCTGGAAATCTTGTCTAAATTTAATGTTATTTTATTCAAAATCATATATACTTTTTATTATATGTATGGTGATACCACATCTAATTTGTTCGAAATGCCACGCGAAATGCCGAGCCGCGAATTGATATCACGAAATATGCCACACTTCAATACTCATTGACAGATCTTTGAGTCATATATACACTGAGCCAAAAGTAAAATAGTTTTTTCATGGTCAGTTTACTGATTGTATGAAATGTGATTCAAGTTGAACATTTGAAAACCAATTTGTATGCCTGTCTTTAGTTGAATGTGCTTGCTGTCAGCGGCAACAAATAATATTTTTTCTTTTTTTTGGTTTTTCTTTATTATGAAAAAGCATCTGTGAAGTGTAGAACCAAATTAAACGACGAAGAAAATTGAATAAAGTTGAACATTTAAAGACAAATTTATAAAGCGGCTGTAGCTGAGTGTGTAGAGATGCTTGCTGTTACTTGCTAATCCCGTCAGAGGCCACGTGTTAAAATGATTATAAAAGATTTTGTTTTATATCTTCGAATTGTGAAAAAGCATCTGAGCATAAAGCTGTTGAAACGAAAAAATCGCCAAACAAAAGTTTGGTTAATGTAAACAAAATTGTGGTTAATATTACCAAATCATTGAGGAAAATATCAACCAAGGCATCTATATATATAATACGCAAAGGCATTTTTTGTGCAGCATAAAAGATCTGCACCGCTCGTTCGATTTTCAAAAGTGAGGTGCCAAATCAAAGGGCTCTGGTTGTAGGTATGCAATAAGGTTTAATTTATTCGAAAAGAGTTGCCACCTGTGTAAAAATCAAATTCAATTTGAATTAGAGGAATTAGTTACCAGAAATATGTTTCAACATATAGGTGCCAAACGAAAGGGGGTTCAGAAGGTGGTAGTTTGAAAATATTTTAAATAGGGTTGCCACCTGCTTGAAATTTTCAATTTAGTTAACTTATCCACAAGTTATATGAAATGTCAATATATGGATGTCAAACAAAAGAATACTTAGAAGTCTAAGAATATTTTTATGGTGTTGGAAGAGGGTTGCCACCTGTTTAAAAATTTAATTGAAAATATTAAAAAAGCGAAATGAATTATTAGTTTAAAAATTCGAATTTAATTGATTTTCCCGCAAGTTATTTGAAATATGAACGAAAAAGGTGTTAAGAAAACTTGAGTTTCAACATTTATAATGTTTGAAGAGGGTTGCCACGTGTTTATAAAGTGATCTTCAAATTATTTAATAAGTTGGTTGAATTATTAAAGGAAGGCTATCACCGAAATGATTTTGAAAGGCTTTATTTCTGAGATTTATTTAGGAGGGTTGCCAATTGTTTAAAAAATGCATCTCAACCCAAGTTAAGGCAATTACCTTATTCAAATATGTATTAAAGTTTGGTTGTATATTTTGATGTCAAACGAAAGAGTGTTAAGAAATATTTAGTTGGAACACTAGGAGGGTCGCACCTGTTCAAAAATTCAAATTATTTAAAAAGTTAAATGAACTATTAAAATATGAGTGGGCTTGAAAAAGCTTTATTTCTGAAGTATATTTAGTAGGATTGCCACGTATTTTATAAGCTGCTTCCGAAGTGGGTTTGAAAAGTCTTTCAGATCAGAGCCTTCCGAGTGAATTTAAGCAAATGTACTTCGAACTCAATATGAGTTTGATAAAGTTCACTCAGAAATGGATTGTATATCCTGAATGCTTATTTCTGAAATATGAGGGGTCAAAATAAAGCACTTGGCTTTATTTTTTGAAACTAGATTATGCGAAACGGCTACACGGATTTAGAAGAAATATGGCTCTCGAATCGCTTATACCCTGACTAGCATTTGGAATAGTTTGTAGGTTTTTGAAATTCTATCTTGGGCATTTTAACGCCGTGCAGGTTCACTAGTTGTTAATATTAACCAAAAACCACGTTGATTCCTTTCCAAGTTTTAATTTGGTAATATTAACCAATTTTTGGTTGATTTTTCTCTCAGTGTAGAGGAAATGAATAAAGGAGCAGTTTGTGCGGTGTATTTGGGCTCTTTAGCGGGTCGGTATATGCAAGTCGATTTTTTTGTCCACAGGCTAAGATACCGTTCTAAAGACATGAGCGTAAAGCGTGTTTTTATGAAAAGTATATTTTTAAACACATTCATTGCAAAAATACTTATTTGTTGGTTTTTGGGGAAATGTTTAGCTATTTGTACAACGATTTAGGGTTGGGGGCGGAGGGGGTGGGGGTGTGGGTGTGGGCCCCACAAATCCCCCCTAAACGAAAGAGGATTGACGCCGCTTTATGAAAAGTCACCCCTTCCCCCCCCCCCCC
>NW_016157403.1:99755-134868 GCF_001687245.7 Rhagoletis zephyria | reverse complement strand
CCCCCCCCCCCCCCCCCCAACCCCTCCCACAGACCTCTGGGGAGCTGTTTGAAAATAGGGGAATTTAAATTTTTTGCAAGGAAAAAATAAAGTTAAACTTGCGTCCGAAGAATTGGGGCTGAGAACACCTTTCTGCGTAGGCGGCCTTCGGCCGCGCTTAGTGATTATAACCCTTACTACGTAGAATTCTCCTTTCTGTGTGACATAACTGGGGCTACCGCCCCAGTGATGTAACCTAGGGAAAGGACGAGGTAACTAGAATTCCCTTTCTGTGTGGTACACCTGGGGCTGCCGCCCCAGTGATGTCTATTTTGGATACTGGGTGTTTTATAAAAATATCTTGTATTTAAAAATGTATATACAAATTTATAACAAAAATTTGCAACAAATACCATATTTCCAACCGCCATTATTGTTAAATTAGTGCACAGATTTAGTAAATTAAATTTTTGTAATAAAGCGTGAACTGTTGTCTACAAGTGTGTGTAAAAGTTTTTTGATTCGATTCACGCGTTTGGGCACAGCAACCCAAAATCGTTGTACAAATTCATAAACAGTACCCGGTTTTTGTTTCACAAATATTTGTTATATCATTTTCTCATATATGTAATACTTCTATATTGATAGTAAGCTAACATCTCAATGTGAAAGCATTCCGAAATCAAAGCGAGACAGTCTAGTACTGTTTTTGTCAATGTATTGTGTACTTGAGTGCCGGTTTTGTAAATGTGTCGTGTACATGTTTATTTATATAGTATGTGTTCCTTTTCTTTCGTACGTGTTTATTGATATATCTGTACTGTAGTGTTTTCGGATGGTACTAGCTCTTACTGCCAATATAGGAGTATTACATATATGCATTTTCTATACACGTACGTATTCACAGATTGAATTAAAATGTATTTATATACATAAGTATGTTTGTAAATGTATCTATTATATGAGGCCTTGAGCGCCAGAGTTAGGGTTCGAACGATACTATCGATATTGAGTAAGCATCGATACTGAGGGTATAAAAATGAGTACTTTAATATTCGATACCTTATTTGTTGATTTTACTCGATACTTTGCAAAGTACTCGTAGTATTGAAAACCTTTTAAAAAACACACTTTAAATTTTTTCTTCCATTGGCAACCCAATTTTCTTTGCTTATATGGATTACTATAATTCAATTTTGTCCATCATTTAAAATAAACTGAAATTGCTTGTAGTCTGTTGCATAACATAAACCAAATAAGTTAAAGTTTAATGGCCTTATTCATAAAAATTAAGTAGGTTTAAAAAGCTGAATAAAATAACGTTTTCTTACATATTTCGTATATTTTTTATAAATAAGGCCATAAAAGTTTACGCAAAGTTCACGAAAATGCAGAATTTTTTTAAAACTTTTGGGTATGCAGTTTCCTGACCTATTAAACTTTACGTGTAGCCTAGTACCGTTGACTTTTAATTCAAACTTGCACATTATTATACTAAAATTGAATAGGCTACAAAAATGCATACCCAAAAAGTTTACAAAAATACGTAATAAAATTTTAAATTCGTGAAATATATATATGTATATATGCATATATATACAGGATGTCAAAGAAGTAACCTGCCAAACTTTAGGGGAAGGTAGGTGGGGTGGTGAGCTCTCTGATAAACAAAAAATTTTCAGGTAAAAGTGTTACCGTTTTTGAAATATTTAACTTTTTTTAATAAAAAAAAATCGTGCCTTTTCACGTATTTTCTTTAACTGCATCTACAAACCATGCTATACTTAGCAAATTTTTTATGTAAAATACTTCCAGATAGTTGCTTCTCCATACTCAAATGCAATGTAGTAAAAATATATTACGGAAGCATCATAAAATTAGGACTATTTTGGGATTTTTAACTTTTTGATATTTTCTTCCCCAACTTTGACTTTCTCTGGTGAAAAAAAAATATACTGAGCTATAACTTTACATTACATATAAAAATTGCTCATTTAATAAAGATTTCAGAAAGGTGCCGCTCTTACTGTTTCGAATAGAAAAAAAGTTATAGCCGCTTTTGAGGGCAAAGGACTGATACACGCTAGAATGTATTTAATAGATTTAAATTTAAGTTTTTCTTGTTACCGACCAATGACATGCGAAAAGTACAAAGGTACATTATTACCTGCTCCTGACATTATTTTATGTTACTTACCGGAATTAAAGAAAGTGGATTTTGTGAAATTGGACCCTTCGAACATTGTGTTATTAATACTATGACAGAGAACACGCAGTATACGTCGCATGAATATGCGGATATTCACATAATTTACGGTGAAGCTTGGTGTAATGACAGAGCTGCTCAAAGACTCTATTCAGAGCGATACCCCAATCGTCGGCATCCGGGTCGTGAAGTATTCGCCCGGACCCATAGAGAAATATATGAAGGTAAGTGATTTTTACACCTTTCTTGTTTGCTTGCTTATTAACTATCATTTTTCACTTTTTTAAGGTCGCATACCTGGAAGGCGTGGCGGTGAAAGAGGACGTCCTGCAACGATAAATGTTGAAGTTGTGTTAGAGGAAGTGGAACTAGGTCCATCGACTTCAGTGAGAATGATGGAAAGACGGACGGGAATACCAAAAACTACAGTTCACAAAACTTTTAGGTAACTTTTTTTTTGTAAATTCTGATCAGAAATTTTTTTACAGTGTGGCAACCGTGGACGTGACACCTTTTCGCCATTAGGTAGCGATATATTCTTTCAGAAATGAATTCGTCGTCAGAGTCAAAGTCGGAAGCGGTATCATAAAAGTGCATAAAAGAAAAATTGTGTTAAATAATTTAAATAAAAAAACTCATTTATGTTGTACTGCAACAATAATACATATTTAAAACAAAAACGTTGTGAGGACTAAATATATAATTTTTTAAGTTTTGACCGTCGATAATTTCGACAATTTCAAAATATGGAGCACTATCTAAAATAAAATCTAATTTCAAACAAACTCATTTATTTCAATCGCATAAAAATTGTTCAATTTAGGCTTTTCTTAAATACGGCCTTGAATTTATATTTTCAGATTTTTTGAGCAGTGTGTGTAAGGAATTCAAAAAAATTTATTCAAAAATAAAATATACAATCGCTCTTTAGCAAAGAAGTGGTATTTCAAGAAATTTTAGGAAAATGGGGGTGGCACCGCCCACTTATATCATATATGCATATGCGTATCTCAAAAACTACTTGACCGATCTCGACCAAATTCGGTATACGCATTGTGCGTACGCATTGTACGTCGTGAATATTTTTGAAATCGGACAAAACCTTCTCCCCCTAAAATATACCTGCTTTGAGTTTTTTGAAATTACCGTTACGTTGGTGGAGTACATGGCTTTTATCCGATTTCAAAAATTTTCAATATGGCGCTTAAAAAGCGTAAGCGCTTATTCCTAACATTGTGTGTCCCGATTTCAAGAATGCAAAAGTTGGCAAGCCTACCCTCGGCAATGGCAAACTTCCGAGTGTATTTCTGTCATGAAAAAGCTTCTCCTGAAATCCATTTGCTGTTCGGAGGCGGAGTAAAACTGAGTCCCTCCATTTGTGTATCAATATCAAGGCGCACACCACTAATTGGATTACAAGATCGGCCACACACTGAGCAAAAGCGCAAGCGCCAAATTATTATTACTTGAATGTCCGGCTTATTAAATTAGCTTATCTTGCCATCATTTTTAGAAAGAGCAGTGAAATTACTACATTTCAGCACGGAAAGTCAATAACCGCATTTATGGCGGGAGACAAATTATCATCCTTAAGAAGATTGAAATGAAATTTCTGGATTACCTGTGTAAACGCGTTTTGGGTTAGTGTTAGGAGGAAATACCATGAAGTAGGTAAACAGGCTATCTTAACTTTTCTTCCTTTTGTCCCAACGTATTGTTGTGAACAGAAGTTTTCAGCTTACACATTTACAAAAAACATATTCAGGTCGAAATTGGAAGCTAGAATACAGAATAGAATAAAAATTAATTTTTTCATAGTAACTATATTTTATAGGCTCGCCAAAACTCCAGAAAATGCAATGGGGGTGATGAATACAAACTCTTTAATATTAAAAAATGTTTAAAAATGTTTATTGTTATTGGAAGCCTCTTGAAGAGAACCAGAAAAATATTGATTTTCGTGAATTCTATACCATTTCTACGAAAAGTGGTTTTTCCCCATATAAAATACATGGGCAACTTTGAGCGCTTTGAGCGATCTTTGTAATTCAAAATAAGAAAACAGGAGAATGTTTTTTCGATGAAGAGCAATCCTAGGGGGTGAGAGCATTAAACTGTACTTGTTTTGGACTACCCTAGTATACATATGCTAATTCTAGTAAAATTTTTTATTCATATTCAAATTGCAGTGCCTTTGATTTTAATAATTCGATGTGGGTTCTAAAAATGAAAGGTATTTATTGTGTGTTCCATTATCTTAAAAGTTTGGGAGCCCCTGCAATAATGTACAGTGCACCAAAACTGTATTCAGAAAAACAACAGTAAATTTCATTGGAGGTTTTAATTTCGAAACCGCGAATAGAATTTCTCCGGATCTTATCTTTTCAACCAATCATAGGTCATTAAACAACGCTAATAAAGCGCGAATTGAGATGAAAGAGATATTCTATTAACTGATTTGGAATCGTCTAAAAAAACCAAGGGTGAAAGAATAATTTTTGGGGAATCCAGTCAAAATTGTTTAGACTGAGTAATTTTCTTATTTGTCCTTATTGAGAAATCTCTCTTTTTTAGACAATAACGTGGGATACAATTATAATGTTGTGAATGAAATTATAAATGTAAACAAAAATTTAAGTAAATGACGTCCCCAATCTTCCTGCATTTCTCATCAACTCGAGAGGCATATTTCGAAATTACAATTATTTATCTTAGGATCTATAACATCACAGAGATCAACTTAAAAATAATGCAAAGTATCTACTCATATCGTGGGCTTAGAGTGCAGATGCTATAAGTCCACTTTTTAAACAAATTTTAGATTTTTCTGCAGCATTAAAGAAAACGTATAAATACATCATAACAGAAAAAAGTATATACATACTTCTCTGGTTTTAATCTGTTTATTTATTGAGTCTATGAACATACAAAAGTTCCTTACAGAGTAGTTAACAAAATTCAGCTTAATTGATAAGTAAAGAAATAAAATTTATAAAATTGAGTTCAAAAGATTTTTGAAAACATTTATCGAGCAAGAAAAATTTATAATTATATTTTTAGAGATCATATTGAATTCATTAATTGCGCGTGCAATAGGGGCATTCGGTGCATATTCTGTTTTGTGATTATCCCCATAAAATGGGGGAAAAATCGTAAGCTACACCGAGGAATGTTGAAATTAACTTTCTCTAAAAGAATGGGGCAGTCCGTAGCACCAATAATAATATTAAACGTAAAAGAAAAGAGAGAACAGTCTTCTTATCTCCAAGAACTTAAGATTTATTAATAGTAAGCGAGAACTATAAGAAGGAAAAATTTAAGTTGCGCAAGGCGAACTTTAGGAAGACTTTTTGAACACGTTCAATTCGATTTATCATGTTTTTATGGCAAGGCCTCCAAACAATTGCAGCATATTCTAAATTGGAGCGAACAAAAGACGTAAACAACAATTTGAGGGTATATGGGTCAGAAAAATTTTTGCTATTTCGCCTCACAAATCCAAGCATTGCGTAAGCTTTTGAAAAAATATGACAAATGTGGCTATTAAAAGAAAAATTTGAAGAAAAAATTACGCCAAGTTCTTTGATCTCGTTAACAGAATTTAATATTGTAGTAGATATATTATAAGACGTAGCCACGATATTGCAAATTATTGCATAGGTGACTTTAAAATATTTTTTAACATTCAAAGACAGACAATATTTAGTGCACCAACGATGCAGATTATCAATTTCAGCTTGAAACTTTGTCACATCAGATGAGCTCTTTATGATCGAAAATATTTTTAAATCATCTGCATATAGCAAAAAATTTTCAAAAGTGAAGCAAGAACTTACATCGTTTATGAATAAAACAAAAAGCAATAGACCTAATATACTCCCCTGAGGAACCCTAGAGGAGGCTATAAAAGGTTCTGAAGTTGTTCCATCTATGGTGACAACACATCGACTGTTACTTAAGTAAGACTTAATCCAACGCAAAAAGTCAGATTGAAAACCCAAACATGCTAACTTGCTAACTAATATCGAGTGTGAAACTTTATCGAAAGCCTTCGAGAAATCTGTGTAAACACAATCAACTTGATATCCACTCGAAAACGATGCAATGCAGTACTCAGTAAAAACAGCTAGATTAGAGACTGTTGAGCGACTAGAAACAAAGCCATGCTGATTGGGTGAAATTAAGCCCTTAGTTGCAAAATACATTTTTTCTACCACAATACTTTCAAAGAGTTTTGACACCAAATTCGCAATAATGTGCAAAAGTGCTGTCCATAGTTCCCTTGTTAAGAATGAAAATAGGTTAAGTTTATTCGTACCCCGGGCGGAGCGGCTGTATTTAATTTGCTGTGTTATGTCCATATCGTTGTAAAGCTCATGCATCTTCCACAGAATCTTTCTCTCGAAAATTCCAAGAACCCCTCATCATGATGAAGAGGGACTTATTGATGGAAGAATGCTTTACTTGCCAATTGCTTATTCAGTCTAAAGTAGCAGTTGTTTTCAAAAGTGATTCTCCGTTGGATTTCTAAGCTGATGCCACTGATGCAACATGTAGGCGAAATTTCCCACTTGTAGGGATTTCCAGCTCTAAAAATGCGTGCGGAAGGATAAGGGCAGATTTTCTATATATGTATCTTAAAATGTAGGGAATTTTTGAAATGTTTTGCAACATACGTATCTATATTGAACAAAAAAATTGTCCGCAAGTTTCCGCAAGTTACATCGAGATATCGACAAACAAGGCGAATTTATATGTATACATACATACATACATATGCATATGAATTGACCTTGTCGATAAGTGTGGAACTTTTGATTACTGTTGATATTTGAGTGAATTGTGTATGTAATTTTCATGTTTAAAGCTGAATATTTCACCCTAAAAATTATTCACGACGCTGCATTGGATACGCAGAAATAAGTAAATAAACGTTTTACCTTCATATTTTTTCAACAAATTGACATTGTTCAAGTGAGTGACTAGCGCACGCACCCTTTGTTAACCATTTGTATTTATTGAATTATCTAGACTGAATCCTTTCTATGAAATGTAACTTTACTTGAATCATGATAATTAACTCGCAACGTGAACACCCCTATCAGCCAACCGGGTAGTTGGCAACGCGTGCGCTACTCGCTCACTTGAACGATCGCCAGCTGTCAAAAACACATATAGATACATACCTATCTCTCTTGTTGAAAACCATACGATTGAACTGTTGCACTTGTTTTGGAATTGTAATTAAAAGTAGAGATTGTTTTCACCGCGAATAAACGTGTGCGTTCGTAACTTCAATTGAAAGCTGAAGTGTTTTTATTTTATCAAACCTACCGGTCGCGCGATTTGCAGTGACAGAGTAGCATCACTTTGTTTCAGCAGCCGCCGAGTTTTTGCGCCACCGCCAGCAACCAGCCGACGTCGTTCAACCCCACCAGAGAACCTTCAGCGCCGCCCAGAAAAGCCAACCGTTTCGCTGCCCACAACTAACGCAGGGCCATACGCCCTGCGATTTGGTCCATCGTAGCCATGAGAGAACCACACCAGTAGAGGAAAACTTAAGTACCCAAAGCAAGTACATAGAGCCGTAAGTATGAAACGAATTTCTTTTAACCCCACTTACACCCAAAAAGGAAAAAGTACACATATATATATGTATATATAAGCAATATTTGTGGAGATCACCTAATCGAAATATATAAATATTCATATTTTCCCGCATATTCCTATATTTTCGAATGAAGTGAAAATAACAGCGAGTATTTATAAATTTGGATATATGAGCTCGCATACATATATGCACATACACAAACGTTCACTTAAATGTCAAACAGTTAAAAGTTAAAAACTCAACAAATATCAGCTTATCGCTAACCCCTCGTAAAATATTAATATATACTTATATACACATATATAAATTACATATATAAATACACATATAACAAAACTGCGGTACTTTGATTGAATTTTTTGCTCAAGCGGGTGCAGTGGTACGAACACATATCACTGGTCGACGGCCAAAATTTACCAGAGACGCCGTTGTGAAACTCTTATGTAAAATCACCCCCTGATTCCGAAAATCAAGGTTATTTTTAATTTTATGGTACCGTTTTTGAGATATTTGCAATTTACCGTTTTTGCAAAAAAAAAAAAAATTGGGTCCACTTAATCATATATATCTCAAGAACGAATTTTTTTTATTTGATCGCTTATAACTTACGTAGTTTTGCATCGATTTTCTTCGATGATAGCTTATTTTTTTTGTAATACAACAGAGCTTAGGGAGAAAAAAAAATCTGCAGAAAAATAAAAGGTTTTCGAGATCCTTCCCCGCAAAGTACAATTTTTTTTATATTTTTACCAAAAAAATTTAAAAAATCGGTAATGATTGTTCGTTATCTTTGAATCTACAGGGCCTAGCAAAAAGTGTTGTATGCACAGTTTATAGATTATATATTTATTTACCTTTTATATATATTTTATTACCTTTTAAAAGCTTCAAACCGTTTTAGAATTGCTTAATTCGTTCTTGAGATATATATGATAAAGTGGACCCAATTTTTTTTTTTTGCAAAAACGGTAAATTGCAAATATCTCAAAAACGGTACCATAGAATTAAAAATAACCTTGATTTTCGGAATCAGGGGGTGATTTTACATAAGAATTTCATAACGGCGTTTCTGGTAAAGAGAAAAAGTTGAAATTTGTGGTCCAGTGTATTTAGAGTCGATATATTTTTCTTTCACTTCTCGTGTTGCGGGCACTATTTGGCAGTCGATTTATTTCTCGTAACATATCAACTCACTCCCATTTTCTCTCGGGTTAGTAAATGTTTGGTGCCCTTCAAATAGATAAATCAAAAAGCCCAAAGATGAGTGACGAAGAAAACGCGTACAAGTGGAAAGTCAACAACGAAGAAATCCAAGCAATCGTTCGCTTCTATTAAATTTATATCAGAAACAGACAATTTCATGGACTACTGTACTCGTTTCAAGTCCACCCCAATCCAAGACAACACCGAGTCAAGTCAGAAAATAAAAGACAATAATTGCGATAGCTTTTGGAATGGGGTGCAAAGCTCTTACGATACGGTCTTAGAAACTGAGGATCAGGACCTACGACAATGAAACGCACTACTTGGCTTCCAATAGAGGACTCATTTATTGCGTATTTAAAAGCTTATATGCTACTTATATGTACATGTGTTAATGTGAGTTATGTATATACAAAGAAGAGTAAGAGAGTATCGCGAGAGTGCACTGTTAGACGTATACTATGCAACAATTCTCCCCCCTTAAAAAGAAAACTTAAATTAGACAATCCATTTTTATTTATAATTTTTCCACAAAATAATCTTAGTCGTATGTTAATCTATCTGATTTCTTAGTTGTTCTCTCAGAACGACGCACTGCCAAATATTTGTTTGGAAGATGCGGTTTATCCTCTGATTCACCTGTTCTTTTCCTCTGATTTGTCTTAGGGATAACTAAGTGGTTTTTTCGTGGAACAAACTTGCGCAGATGATCAACATGAATTAGACGGACAGTATTATCAATTTTTATAGATACCTTTGTGGTGTCAAAACTTTTACGAAAAGCGCTGTTAATATTACGATTCAAAACTTTTTGATTACGTTCGAAACGAATTTTTTGTTTATCTGTATATACTTTTCTACATTTACGTACGACATTGCTACTTTTACTTGTTTTAACAACCCCACCAACTGGGTTTAAATTGTCCAAGACAATTTTAGGAGAATACGAAAATAACATCTCCGCAGGACTTCGGCCAATGGCAGCAATGGGTGTATGCCTATAATTACTTAGAAATGCTTCTTATTTATCTGTAACGCTAAGCCTTGATACATCTAGATCCTGAAAATATTTTTTCGGCAGCACCATTCGACTCTGCGTGGTAAGGTGGACTTTTTAAAGTACAATTTTATTTAATTGACAAAATTCAATCAACTTATAAGACGTTAATTGCAGAACGTTTCCGAGCAGATAGAATTTGGAAAACCGAATCGATTCATAAAGCTTTTCAAGAACGAAATTACCTAGTCAGCCGTGGCTGGCTTCACTATTTCTAACTCAATCCATTTAGTATACGAATTCACCAACAAAATTACATCGTATTGTGCGAAACTAAAAAAATCCATATGCACTCTCTCGAGTGGTTTCATTGGCGCTGGCCACGGAACCAGTCGAGGTGTTTTACTATTGAGAGATTGGAAACAAACTGCTCATGACTTACCGAACTCTTCTATGTCTTTATCAACACTTCTCCACCACACGTAATTGTAACTATGCCTATGTAGAAGTTTTAAAACGTTAAACCTCATCTCCGCTGGGATCAGAATGCGATACCCGTAAAAGATGCAGCCATTCTCATACGATAATGCCTCCTTACGTTCAAAGTAAAACTTTAAATCATCGTTTAGGCTTTTGACTAACTATCCGTTGAGGATGTGCTGTTTAAGCTCGCGAACTATTTTGCTTCCTGCCGTACACTTTTTTACAGCATTAATATCTACGTCATTAACTGCTGTAAAATAGTTAATCATGAGATCCCCGATTTCACTTTCATTTTCTTCCAGCGGTAAAGGTAACCTAGAGAGAGCTTCTGCGTTCTGTTTAACCGAGCCTTTCCTGTATTTGATTTCGCAGTCATAGGTTGAAATAATCAACTGCCACCGATGTACACGGGCCGATGCAATCGCTGACGAGCCCTTCTTCGGGTCGAGAAGAGTTTTTAAAGGCTTGTGGTCGGTGCTAATGACAAATTTATTACCGTACAGGTTTTTACTAAATTTCTGTAAAGCAAACACTATTGCTAAGCCTTCCTTATGATTCTGGGCATAATTTTTCTCTGCTGTCGATAACACTCTTGAGGCAAAAACACCGGTTTTTCAACTCCGCTATCAACGTTGGACAGCACGGCCACAATTCCATAAGGTCGGGACAGGCTTTTCCGCCCTGAGCAGCTCGTACAGCAGTGGTAATTTTACAGATGCGTTTACTATAAATTTTCCATAGTAATTTATTAAGCCTAATATGCCCGAAGCTCACTGGTGCTTCCCGCACTGCCCATACTTGAACAGGATTCGGGCATGACCCAACAAATCGACCGACTCGGTGAAAAATTTGCATTTTTTATATTTACGCGAACATTATTCCTCTCAAACCTTTCCAATACCGCTTCAAGGCGACTTTTGCATTCTGCTTCCTCTCTACCTGCTACTAACACGTCATCTAAATAACATACTACCCCTTCGCAGCCTGATAGCATTTGATCCATTTTATTTTGAAATAATGACGGAGCTGACGAAACTCCGAAAGTTATTCGAAGGTTTCTGATGCTTTATCAACTGCAACCTGTTGATATGCTCCAGTCATATCAAGGGTGCAAAATACCTTTGCTCCAGCTAACTCCGCTAAGCAGTCACTTATCTGTGGAAGAGGATAATATTCTTTCTCTATACATTTATTGATAGTATTCTTGAAGTCCACGCACAGTCTGATGGAGTCTTTTTTTGGAATCACAACTATTGGACTTGCCCATTCACTATGCTGCACAGGCTTAAGAATTTCTTCGGAGCATAACCTATCTAACTCTCTTTCCACAGCTTCCTTTAGCTTGTACGGTACCGCGTATGCCCTTCTAACCATTGGTGGTGTATTCGCATATGAATGGATTTTCGCTGTAAAATGTTTTATTGGAGCTTTTCAGCATCCTGAAAAAACATACGGATGTTTAATTAACAACTCTTCATTACTTACTTGCACACTTTTTATGGGGATGTACCCTGGAACTACGGGTTTAAATGCTTCACGCCAAGATGGAAATTAATTAATTTTAGCCAATTTCGTCCAAGTAACGCTGAGTTATATTGCTTGGCCTTAACCACTACCAAATTCAAATGGTACTTATTACCGCTCAACAACACATGTACTTTTACTTCCCCAAGTACTTCGATATTATTTCCTCCAAATGACCATAATTTGTCTGTGGGTATTGCAATTTTAGATTTTTAAAATAATTTAAATACAGAGACTCATCCACCACTGTCCCTGCCGCGCCCGTATCGATCTCAAATTTGATTATTGCATCTTCTAAATTTAAAGAAACAAATAGAGAATCATTTGCATTTGAAATTACATTAACAGTAGAAATATTTGCTGACGAAACTTTCTTATGTCGGTTCCGGCACATAGCCGCTACATGACCTCTACGCGAGCACAAATAACATGTATAATTTTTCGCTTTACACTCATTTGCANCCGTATCGATCTCAAATTTGATTATTGCATCTTCTAAATTTAAAGAAACAAATAGAGAATCATTTGCATTTGAAATTACATTAACAGTAGAAATATTTGCTGACGAAACTTTCTTATTTCGGTTCCGGCACATAGCCGCTACATGACCTCTACGCGAGCACAAATAACATGTATAATTTTTCGCTTTACACTCATTGGCTGCTTTCCGCACCGCTTACACTTCACCACGTCCTTACTTCGCCTTCCCTCGCTTTTACCACTGACTGCTTTATGTGTGCGATACTGGCGGTTGCGCTGGTGACCATCTTTCTTCCATTCAGCTTTACACATCGCGCTCTGGTTCTGATCCTCTCCTTTCGCCATCACTAAGACGTTGTGGTTTCGTTAAAGCGTCGTTGAGAGCAATTGACGAGGCTTTTTCCCAAGTCAGAAGGTCTTCGTTAAGCAGCTTAGCACGGAGTGTAGAACTTTGTATACTGCTAACTAAGGGATCTCGTAATGCGTTATTCAGGAACGACGCAAACTAGTATAATTTCAATTATGTAATCCCTGACAGATTCACCCGTTTATTGGTCGCGCGTATAGAATTTGTACCTTTCCGCTATTTCGTTCACCGCAGGTTGAAAATGATCAGTTAAAATCTTAACCAACTGATTCACTGTTTTGTCCTTTAGCATGAGCGGCATGGTGAGTAACGTTAAAACTTCATACGCTTCCGAGCCCATCAAGGTGATGAACAGCGGTACCTTTTTTTCCTCTGTGACATCGTTCACTATCAAAAATTGCTCTACGCGTGAGACCCAACTAGTAAAGTTGTCTCCAGGATGGTATGGCTCAATATTACCAATAAGTCCCATACCTGTGTTTTATTTTTTATTTATTTTTTTTTACTTATTTATTTTTATTTTTTTTTTCTCGTCGCCACTGTTATGTCGGAAAAGCGGTGAACCTACGACAATGAAGCGCACTACTTGGCTTCCAATAGAGGACTGATTTAGTGCGAATTTAAAAGTTTATATGCTACTTATATGTACATGCGTTAATGGGAGTTATGTATGTACAAAGAAGAGTAAGAGAGCATCGTGAGAGTGCACTGTTTGTTTATGTTTATGTTTATGTTTATTCAGTTTATTCAGTCTATGATTACAATCTTGCAGACTAGATAAACATAAGACTATCATAATTAAAACTAAATACTATAGATTTAGATACAGAAGTAGTTATAAGAAAAATGAATCAATAGATGACTTGAAAATATTTCTCGGCAACGAAAAATCAATATTTAGACTCTTTGAGATCTTGTTACATTCTGTCAGAGCACGGAAAATCGGATCAAAATGGTAATAGTTAGCCTTAGTAGCACGCAAGTAAAACGGCAGAGATGAGCGTAGAAATCTGTGAGGCACATTAAAGGATATCTTCTCCAGAAGGACCGAACAATCCAAAGAGCCAACAACCAAATCAAAAACGAACATAAGCAACTGGACAATTCTTCTAGTTTCAAGAGTTTGTAGGTGAATAAGTTTACAACGGGAAAAATATGAGGGCATCGGGTCATCAAAGTTAAGGGAACTTAACGCAAAACGAACAAATTTTCTCTGCACTCTTTAAGTTAATATCGCTAAGTGCATTATTCAACTCACAGAAGTTGGTAATCCGAAAAGTAAAAGCGGAAGTACACGAATGGCTCGGAATAGAGATTACATCAAAACATTTTAAAGAAATAACAAGCGGAACGTGATGTTTGTCTGTCTTGTACAGAGGTAGATTACTCTCAGAAAGGTTAAATATTAAGTTTTCGTCTACAAATACTAGATCGAGCATCTTAGATAGCGAATTAAATAAACAATAAATTTATATAAGGTTACAACTTAAGAGACTATCAATAAAATTAATTTCGTTAGATCGCATGACGTTAGTAGGTGTCAAAATACCATTATTCTGTAAATCTATCCAGATAATATCAGGCAGGTTAAAATCACCAATAATACAAAAGTGGGAATCCATATTAGTGTCGCAGAGATCAACTATATTTTCAATATGAGAATTATATAAGCTACCAGAGCTACCGGGTGGTATATATGATACGCAAATATATGTAGTGCCAAAGGAGCCATAAACGCTTACGCATAGCTGATCGATTAAAGAATCACGATGCAAAAGTTGATAGGCTGAAGAACGTAAGCAACGCTTTAGCGCGATTAACACACCACCACCTTTGAGGTGACCCGACTTCACAAAATCTCTATCCTTGCGGTACGTATTAAATAGTTTTGGATCGAAGAACTCTTCGTCGAAGAAGTCGCTATTGAGCCAAGTTTCGACGAATATAAAGACATCATAATCCATTCGAGATGATGCTAAGTAAATTTCTTTAGATTTCGTGCGCATACCACCCATGTTTTGGAAATAGATTTTCAAAGAAGAGCCACAGCAACTAGTTTCAGAATATATCGTGCTAGCTTTCCTTGTCTGACCTAGATTCTTTCCGAAAAAACTGAAAACGTCGAACATTTATATTAGACGGCCAGACATTAGGGTTAAGAATCTTGTCGTAGTAAGCTGTTGAGACACCGAGCTTGAAATTAACGCTTTCAAGAGAATCAACAGAGACGCCTTTCTTTATAAGTTTATAACAGGCAAGATACTTGCTGTTGATACCAGCATATTTTGAAACATATGCGATTATATTTTGTTCAGAGACGGTGTTCTTAAAAGAGGATAAATGTACCCACTGCTTTTTTTCGACTACTTCGAGTTCGGTATTTTCATTGCGACCATAAACAATATTTCTACTCCGGCGGGCACCATTACGACGCACAGTAATCCAGTCATTCGGACTAGCAGCAGCCATAGGAGAATTATCATCAACAGGCAGTGTACCAGTGGTAGACATATTAGAGAACTGAGAACTAGCCATTTTAGGAGCCAGTGTAGTACTAGAAGTCATGTTAGAAGCTACAGAAGTCGCTAACCTGTTATTAACAGCAGTAGCAGAGAAAGAATTCAGTGCAGATGACGTTTGTAGTGTAGATCCAATGTTAGCCGCAACTGGCATTGCAGCAGCGACTGTAGTGGTAGAAATGGCAGATGAATGTGATGCCGCAGTACCAGCATCACCAAAAGCAGACACGACATGCATTACAGGTAGCGTTTCCATTGCGTAAGGCTGCAAAGTCATGGCAGCAGCATTAGTAGAAGCTGGAGAGCCAGAAGGCGGAGAGGCGGCGTCGGCCACTGAAGAAACGGAGGAAACAGTACCACTAATTTGCTTAGTTGTGTGAGCGGCAGTTGCCATGACATTCGTCTGGTCAGCAGCAGAAAAACTCTGGTCGATTGAATTGACTGCGCGAGGGCACTTACAGTGAGAGGCATTTTGGCGAAGTTTACTAATCTCAGCAGAGAGCGATGAAAGGGCAACGAGTACATCTTCAGTGTGCAGTTTACGCAAGGCTATTAACTCAGCATGCAGTTTAGTTGTTTCATCGATTAAAAGTTGTTTGTCTGTATGGTGAGCACTAATCTCAGCGAATACACGAACTTGATCAGCTCTAATTGCTTTAAGCTCGCTAAGAATAGTAGGTAGAATAGACAATTGTTGTTGCGATTCTTTAGCACTATTATTAGAAGCCGTAGACGATGACTTTGACAGCTGTTGTTGATGAGTAGAGTTGGAGATATTGGCGATATGAGCGGGAATAGGTGACTTAGAAAACGATGCAGACTTCGAAATGTCCACCACTTGATGGTTAGCGGCAGGTAGGGGAGAGTGAAGAGATTTTCGGCGAATACCCGCGCACTTTTTACACATGTATTTGTTGTCAGAGTTCATGAAAAAATCCAGATCAGCAAGCGAAAGACCAACACAGTTGATGTGGTAGAACTCGTTACAATTATTGCATTGTACTTTCGCTTGGTTGCGATCAACTTTTTGAGCGCAAGCACAAGGCATGTTGATTATCTAATAAATTAAATTATGACTTTCACATCAACTTTGTTTAAAAAGATGCAACAAATAGAGTCACTGTCTCATTGGACTAGGCCAGATCAAAAGGAGTCAAAATTTCGATATTTATTTTATTCAAACACAGGAGCGCAAAAAAAACACGTCCGCACTTCACAGCTACAGATGTAAGTATGTTTGACGTATACTATGCCACAGACCTCCCCGAAGATTTCAAGTCAGCCGCGTACAGCAAATACAGGTCTTGCCTTATAATGTATGAATACACAAAAGCCCAGATAGGTGACCAACTTGTGTTACTCAAACAAACGGGTGATCTGGCTTAAAAGTCCCTCCCTGCGACTCTGAGGTATTTTACGGGGGCTATGAACAATGGCCGCCCATCCGTGACATGTTCACCGCGGTCTACACTAACCACCCAAAACTCACAAAAGCTAAGAAATTGTACCACCTCCGATACAAAACGCAAGGCAAAGCCGGCCAAATAGTCAAACAATTCCCGTCAAGTGATGACATCTTGGATCTGGCATGGGAAGCCCTCAGAGCACGATATAAAAATCGCAGAGTCTTGGTAGATAACTAAATAAAACCCCTAATGAATTTGAGACCAATTCAAGTTGAAAATAGCGAGGGTATACAGAGATTACAATCTTCTGTAAATAACTGCCTTCAAATCCTCACCACCCAGCAGGTTTCAACAGAAAGTTGGGACCCCATTCTCATCTATCTGGTCACCTCCAAACTTCCGTAGAACACAGTAGCTCTTTGGGAACAATCTCTCAACTCCAGCAAAGACCGCCCCAACTGAACCAGTTTCTGACTACTCGCTATGAGGTGGTGGAAAGTGTAGATCAATGGCGCCCAGTCTAGGTTAAATCGATCCCCCTGCATACAAGCTACCCCAAACAAAACCCGTACGCATTTAAGAGCAATAATTCCCATGACACTCACAATAAATCCCATTTAAAGATCCAATCTCATATGACAGAGGAGCGCACAATGTATAAATGTGCATTATTCAAAACCTCCCACCATCCTATTTACAGCTGTTCACGCTTGAAAAAACTGTCAATTCAGGTTCGAAAAAAATTTGTGAGAGATAGTCATTAAACTGCTTATCTCAATCACATTTAATTAAAGAATGTAGAAGCTCTCACAATTGTGCTCATTGTCAAGAACGGCACAACTCATCACTCCATGATGACGCACTCTCAAAAAATTCATCAACACCCCGATTGCATAGGGCCTCATCTCAAGTGGCAACTACCACCTCCACCAATGTCAGCCTCCAAACTCCTCAGTCTCTGGAAGAATAAGACGAGCAACCCTTGTGTTCAAATACGTCCCAGATACAATCCTTCTACTCTGAAAATGCAAGTAAAGTACTAAGTAAGTACTAAGAGCCCTCATTGATCGGGGGTCAGAACGGAGCTTCATCTCCTCCACAGCGCAACTCGAACTGAGACTACCATGTCGAAGCTCCAATTTCCAAATCTCAGGAATGGGTAGAAGGGTAGTCCAAACCTCGAAAAAATTATGCTCTCTGGTTCTAGTCTCAAACGATTTGACCACACGATTAAAGCACAAGCAATCGTCCTCCCGCAGCTAACAAAACTGCTACCCAAGTTCTAACCAACTCAAGTACAACGGGAAAATTTGGTCTCATCTCACCCTAGCAGACGCAAATTGCCACTCCCCATCCAAAATTGACTTAGTCATTGGCAGCGACCTGATCCCACAAATCGTGCTAGAATGGGTTGAAAAACTCTCCAAGAACCTATTAGCACAAAACACCATATTTGGGTGGATCCTTAGTGGTCAAGTCCCCAATCAAATAAGCTCGTTTTTGACCCAGGTAAGGAATTCTCAAATGAGAATCTCGATTTCCAACTTCGAAAATTTCGGAAAATTGAAGAAATCCCCACTACCAAATCTCTCAACTCTGAGGACCGAGTGTGTGAAGATTTTTATATATCCACCACATCACGCACATCTGATAGTTGTTACGAAGTGCGACTCCCATTTAAGTACAGTTTCCCAGACCAACTCGCCTTAGGTCGATCTCGTACCCCAACTCTCCACCAATTCCTCATTATGGAGAAAAAAATATATAACACAAGGTCATATGGAAGAAACAACTTCCTATGAGAAATCCTTAGGAAACAAATACTTGTCATTTTATTTACCTCACCACATGGTTGTAAAACCTGAAAAAAGAACGACAAAGGTGCGTGTTGTCTTTAATGCATCGACAAAATCAACCTCTGGTAACTCGTTAAACGATATCCTCTACACCGGGCCAACCCTCCAACCCGATTTGATGCTACTAATCCTCAAATGGCGCACGTACCAATTTGTTGTTGTTGTTGTTGTAACAGCATACAAATTCCCCAAAGAGATTTTGGGCAGTGTTGCTGGAGTGACAGTCCTTGGCCAGATATAAATCTGGGTCGTTCCGGTTACGTAGACCCGACTGTCATGGGAACGCGTACCAATTTGTCTTTAATGGCGATGTAGAAAAAAAAAAACAGAAAAAAACACCATAATTGACACCATTTCGCCTTAAAGTAGCGATATATTCTTCCATAAATGAATTCGTTATCAGAGTCAGAGTCGGGAATTGTATTAAATAATTTAAATAAAAAAAGCTATTTATGTTGTACTGCAATAATTGCTTAATCTTACGCTTGGCCTCTTCGCACTCACCTCTTTTGTACGCGAACTTGTTTTCCGCTTAAAGGAAACACTTCACTTTTCAATTTTAAAATTTACAAAATATATACAATACACAAAACTATCGATTAAAAGGTGCAATTCGAAACAATTTAAACCACAAATGATAATGTGAAAAGGGCGCGTGCGCGTTAACCGACGATAATAGTTGAACTAAACTCCAACTAACTTGGCACGATGATGGTAGGCGGCCGTGCGCGCTCGGGGATCATTTTCGGAGTCGCCTCGACACCGCTACGGCCAAAGGATGCGCTCACGGCCGCTGAATTAGGTTTAAGCGGCGGCTTAAACATCATCCCTGCCCGAATGCGTTGCAGAGCGTCTCCTGCAGCTCTTTCATGGCGCGGATGGTGTTTCCTAGGACGCAGTGGGTGGTCAGGCCCTGGTAATTGGCCGTTTGCAGGCCATGGGGATGCGCGCGATCGTCTTTCGGGCGGTATTTTTGCGCGTTGGTTGCGGCGCCGGGTTGCGCGGGTTCTGCGCCTTCTTCTGCCCACATTTATTCGGCGGTGCGCGCCGCTTGCCGTTACTACGTGTCTTTAATGGGCCCTTTCTAGAAGATGCGCGTTTCTTGGGCTGCTTCCTAGCTTGGCCAGTGCGCGCATGTTTGTTGTCTGCCACATGCAGCAGCGTATGATGCGCTAACCCACAATTTTTGCAGCTGCTTGGCAAATCGCATTCTCCGATGGTGTGGGTGAGCGCCAGGCAGTTAACACAGTACCCTTGCGCCTGGGCTACTGCTAAGCGCTGCGGTGGCTTCATTCCCTTGAATGCCGGGCACGTCCTTAACGCATGATATCTATGGCATAGCCGACATTGCAGGCAGTTATCGGTTTCTGCCGTTGGAGCCAGGGTCAAGCCTTCCGTGCTGCCATGATGTCTTCGACCTGGAAGTAGAAGAAAAGGCAGAGAAAGGAGAAGTACTTGGGTACAATATTTAAACGGGATGTTAAGACCCTTAATATACAGAAGGAAATAATGTATAGAATTATTTATTGTGCTTTTGGAAGGAAGCACAGTTTGAAAAGAGGCCGCATGATAACTCCATTTTGTGTACGGACTTCCACGACACGTATGTGGGTATCAGTGCCGTGGCGAACGTTTTCGATTCGTCCCAATCCCCACTCGGTGGGGGGAGCGAATCATCTCGATCACGACGATGTCGCCTGGCTGGGGATCGCGTTGTGGGGGTTTCCACTTGTGTCTCTAAGTTTATTCGTACCCCGGGCGGAGCGGCTGTATTTAATGTGCTGTGCTATGTCCATATCATTGCAAAGCTCATGCAGCTGAGGTATTCACCATCGTCAACGCACAAGTGCCCGTATATCTTCCGTAGAATCTTTCTCTCGAAAATTCCAAGAACGCCTCATCATGATGAAGAGGGCCTTATTGACGGGAGAACACTTTACTTGTCAATTGCCTATTCAGTCTAAAGTAGCAGTTGTTTTCAAAAGTGATTCTCCGTTGGATTTCTAAGCTGACATCAGGCCACTGATGCCACATTAGGAATGTTAATCCTGGCATCCCGGGCAAGTAACTCCGGGATTTTCGGGACTTGTAATTTGCACTGATGGCAATAATAGAAACTCCTTTTATTGGCCAGTATTGGCTATAATTCTTCTTTTATTTAATAATTTATATCTTTGTATAAATTTCTAGCTCATTGTATATATAACACCGTGCGATAGTAAATTTTAAACACAAATATCAATATATTCGCGAAACCATGGGCCAAAATATAGTGAAACTAGCCAATGCCCGCTTGCTTCGTGGCGCCTAATAAGATTTTTTGCGTTGGCCAATACAAAAATAGCGTTAAAAGCAAAGGTGTTCTGTAAAGTACACATTTTTAGTTTAAATTGAAACGAATAAAGAGCAGAATCCTCCTCACACATAGGCCAAGAATAGTAGCGCTGTGATAACCTTTCGATGTCATGAGTTTAACCGATGATCTTATTTCCACCTGTGAGATCTCTGCCAAACGTGCGTAATATTCTTCTATGATCTTGCAACTTCAATATTGGTCCGTAAATAATGTAAGCCAGTAAGCCCACAGGATGAAAAGTTTTCCCGTACATTGACTAAATGAGTCGTGTTATTTCTTAAATATCGTTTTAATGAAGCTATTGATATACCTACCGTTTTCCTTCTTTTACGGATGTGGTCGAACCTCTCCTTGTCAATTTCCCACTTTTACAATTTACCTTAATATTCATGAACTGGTTTATTTGAGTCTTACTGCTGTACTAACGGCCGCCCCGTTCGGAGGTTGGTGCAAGATCGCATTTAGAATGTATGAGGGCGTCAGGCAAAGGTGCGCTTGCACAATGTTGCGTTCTTTACATGCATACTTAAACGAATCCTCCTTTAAGCCGCATGAAAAGTAAATTCGTCTAAGATTAATATAGTCCAAAGCAGACCAAACCTCGTGTGGGTTTCTATGTACATATTTCGGCTGCATCGCAATCCATTAGGTCCCTTTTCTGCAAAATCACTGCATGTCATGAAATGAATACGCATTATGAATTTCAATTAGATTTTATAAAATATACAGGGTTCATTTTTAGGAAACGAATTTTTCATCATACAGGTAGCTCACTTTGCGAATTTGAACGAAATTGGTTAATAAATACGACTTTTATAAGTAACTCTATTCCAGCGCCACCAGCGTGTTGTTTAGTAGGCTATAATAGGACCACATATGCAAGGTATAACCTCTGACAATTTAACTGATTTTTGAGTTTAGTCCAAACAACGAAAACGGCTATCATTTTATGTATGTATCATCATGAAAGTAATAAACGTTTCAAATTTGCATAATCCGTTCATAAATAGGTCTTTTATCGGGTCCATTTTTCGCAAATGCTTTTTGAAGTGAAACTTCTTTAGCGGCAGTTGGTTGGTTGGGAGTAAATTGGAAAATTCAACGGAAATTGCACACGAAAATGATGCAACGGAAATGGTTGGGGCTGAAACAAGTGCTTCTTGTGTGTAAGCACATGGTATTAATTTAACAAAAATTTGCTAATAAAAGGTTAAAGAATAACACTTAGAAAAAGATCAATACAACAATGAAAGTAAAGGTGAGTACGTATGTAGATAAAGAAAAGGATAATGGCAAAGGTAAAAATGAAAACGTAACGATGCGTAAAGATAAAGGCAAAAATGAAAACCAAGGTAAATTTAAACACTTTACTTATATCCGGGCAAAGGTGGAAGGGGAATATGTAGATGAAGAAAATGATAAACATAAAAGTAAAAAAAAGATGAGGATGAGGATACCGATACAAGTAAAGATGAAGATAGGTGAAGAAAGATTAAAATAAAGGTTATTAAAGAGGAAAGGTTATAGGGAGAGACACAGAGACTCAATCTGGGAACTATTTTGGGATTTTAGACATTTTCGGGATTTTCGAAACTTAATCGATATTTTTATCGGTTATGCNGCATTATGAATTTCAATTAGATTTTATAAAATATACAGGGTTCATTTTTAGGAAACGAATTTTTCATCATACAGGTAGCTCACTTTGCGAATTTGAACGAAATTGGTTAATAAATACGACTTTTATAAGTAACTCTATTCCAGCGCCACCAGCGTGTTGTTTAGTAGGCTATAATAGGACCACATATGCAAGGTATAACCTCTGACAATTTAACTGATTTTTGAGTTTAGTCCAAACAACGAAAACGGCTATCATTTTATGTATGTATCATCATGAAAGTAATAAACGTTTCAAATTTGCATAATCCGTTCATAAATAGGTCTTTTATCGGGTCCATTTTTCGCAAATGCTTTTTGAAGTGAAACTTCTTTAGCGGCAGTTGGTTGGTTGGGAGTAAATTGGAAAATTCAACGGAAATTGCACACGAAAATGATGCAACGGAAATGGTTGGGGCTGAAACAAGTGCTTCTTGTGTGTAAGCACATGGTATTAATTTAACAAAAATTTGCTAATAAAAGGTTAAAGAATAACACTTAGAAAAAGATCAATACAACAATGAAAGTAAAGGTGAGTACGTATGTAGATAAAGAAAAGGATAATGGCAAAGGTAAAAATGAAAACGTAACGATGCGTAAAGATAAAGGCAAAAATGAAAACCAAGGTAAATTTAAACACTTTACTTATATCCGGGCAAAGGTGGAAGGGGAATATGTAGATGAAGAAAATGATAAACATAAAAGTAAAAAAAAGATGAGGATGAGGATACCGATACAAGTAAAGATGAAGATAGGTGAAGAAAGATTAAAATAAAGGTTATTAAAGAGGAAAGGTTATAGGGAGAGACACAGAGACTCAATCTGGGAACTATTTTGGGATTTTAGACATTTTCGGGATTTTCGAAACTTAATCGATATTTTTATCGGTTATGCTATCGATATTTTTATCGATTTTGTTATCGAAATTTGTATCGATATTGTTATCAATTTTTCCATCGATATTTTCGAAACTTATCGATACTTTTATCGATTTGTTATCGATTTTGTAATCGATATTTTTAACTATTTTGTTAGCGATATTTTGTATCGATTTTGTTATCGATATTTATCGATTTTTTTATGAATACATTTATCGATTTTGCTATCGGTATTTATCGATTTTGTTATTGATATTTAGCGCTTTTGTTATCGAAATTTTTATCGATATTGTTATCAATTTTGCTATCTTTGTTATCGATAATTTTATCGATTTTGTTCTCGATATTTTTCGATATTGCTATTGATATTTATCGATATTGCTATTGATATTTACTATTGAAATTCACTTGCCATCAATGATATTGATACTGACCATGTATGTATAGCGTTTGTTAAAAAAATTTGTTATTGAATTGCATAGTTCAAATTAACATTAGTGATGAAAGCTAAGCACCAGATGGGTTCAACATCGGAAAGTAGTTTTTTTGAAAATTGCAGATAGATTGTATTGAATATAAGCCCTCGATATATTGATTATGACACAAGATATTGATTAGATATGTAACGTAAGTTTCACTTCTACTGTGTGGCCCAGGCACACTTACTTTTCTTCATCATGCAGGTAGGTTATACTTTGAATTTGAACGAAATCGGTTCATAAATACGACTTTTATAAATAACTCGACCCCAGCGCCACCTAGTAAGTTTTCTGTTAGCCTATAATAGGACCATATATGCAAGGTATAACCTCTGAAAATTTGACTGAAATCTATGCAGTAGTTTTTGAGTTAACTTCGAACAACGAAAACGGCTATTGCTTTTTATATATAGATATAGATTGCGTTTTTAATTTTTCACTCTGACGTCAGTAATTCAAAAATGATTTTAAAAAATTCAGAGAAATGTGCTTAGAGAAGAAGTATGGGTATAAAATTAATGAGGAAGTCCTGTGGAATTTAAACATATTCAAGTTTCTAGTGCAGAAGGACTGGTAAATACTGAAAATGTCATTTTAAAATTTTATCCTTGAAATTTCGCAATATTTGTTCGAATTTCGTTCTTCTAACTTTGTCAACTTAAAAATTACCTATTCGTCCTGGTGAATCCAAAAAATTAAAAATTTTTAAATTCTAAAGAAATTTCCAATTGCATTTGTTACCCATATTTTTATTCTACATTGCATTGCATTTTTTAATAATTTTTAGAATTAATCATGTCTTTGAAATTACAAAGTCCTTCAAAATAAATCCTGCGGTCAGAGAGAAAAAATAAAAACGCCACTTTAAGTAAAAGAGTAGGTTCAAACCATGGTACAATAGTTACAGGTATCAAAACAAAAGAAAAAAAGTTATAATACCCTTGTGCACAAGTGCGCTCGGGTATAAAAACGTTTGAAATTAAGTGAGCCATACAAATTTTGAATTTATTTACAAGCAAATGTTTTTTTTCCGGATTTTGCAAATTGAATAAATTCTCTGTAAGATGGTTTGTTAAAAAAAATACGTGAACATATATGGTGTATGGGGTATGGAAAAAGGGATATTTCCAGCAGTGAACGTTTTAGTGTGGGCAACAATGATATTTTTTAAATAAGGCAGATCCACCATGGGTTCAAACCTATTTATTTATTATTTGTTTCATGATAGGAGAGCTTCTCAACCAATATAGAAGCAATTTTTTCGATTCAACTTGTTGAAAAGTAATGATCTAATATCTAAATCCCGGGACTAATTCCGGGATCCCGGGATTGTAACAACGCCATCCCGAAAATCCCGGGATCGGTAAAAGGTGAAAAATTAACATCCCTTTGCCACATGTAGGGAAAATTTCCCACTTGTAGGGATTTTCAGCTCTAAAAATGCGTGCGTAAGGAAAAAGGGCAGATTTTATAGATATGTATCTTAAGATGTAGGGAATTTTTGAAATGTGAATAAAAATGTTTTGCAACACACGTATCTATATTGAACAAAAAAAATTTCCGCAAGTTTGCGCATGATACACCGAGATATCGACAAGCAAAGTGAATTTATATGCAGACATACATACATACATATGCATATGAATTCTCCTTGCCGATAAGTGTGGAACTTTTGTTTACCTACTGTTGATATTTGAGTGAATTGTGCATCCAATTTTGATGTTTAAAAATATTCCACTCTAAAAATTATTCATGACGCTGCATTGGATATGCAAAAATAAGTAAATAAACGTTTTACCTTCATACTTTTTCAACAAATTGACATATCGTCACCTAAGGGTGAAAAGGTGCCAAGTCTATTTTTGAAATTGTTCGGGAGAGACAAAAAACCGATTTATCGTATTACTTGTTTAAATAGACCTCTTACCACACACACACTGCACTTAATTTTTGATCGGGTGCTTCGCTGGGGTCGCACTATTCGGTGGAGCCGTAGCGCTCCGCTGGTGCTCGCACACAAGTGCTGCTGTTTCGCAGTTTCAGCGAAAGTCGGACGGCGCAGCAGTTTCAGGCTCGTTGGCAGGTTTTTCCGCTTGACTTCCGGGTCTGTACTTGCCCGAAGGCCAGGACACCGAACTCTTGGAAATGTGCCTCGCTATAACCAATTACGATTATATCGTCGACGTATAGAAATTCCACATGGGGCGGAATACCGAAAAAAGCAATTGTCATCATTCGTGAGAATGAGCTTGGTGCTACGTTTAAACCAAACGGTAATACTTTCCACCTAAATGCTCCTCGGTCGGTGCCAAAGGATGTTACGTCACGAGAGTCAACATGCAAAGGGATTTGATGAAATCCTGAAAAGAGGTCTAAAGTTGAAAAATACTTCGCTCGGCCAAGGTTGTCTAAAATGTCATCTATTCGCTCAAGAGGGAACTTATCGGCAATTAGTTTCTTATTAACAGCACGGAAATCGACGCACATGCGGTATGCTTTTTGACCATTAGTGTCTTTTTTCGGAACAACAATTAAAGGGCTATTATAATTCGAGTAACTCTCTTCGATTAATTCATTTTTTAATCACTTATTAACTTGACGGTTTATTTCCTCACGCTGGGAATATGGTAAACGGTAATTTTTAATGTAAACTGGGTTGTTGTCTGTCAATCTTAGTTTTTGTTCATAAAAGTTGTTTAATGTCATTTTGTCGTCCGGAAGTGGAAATATAGCTGCGCAATCTACGCACAAGTGGAGCAATTCGCTTCCAGCGTAACTAGGAATTTGTTTTTTCAAAGTCTTAATCCGTTCTTTTGTCCGGTTGTCATCGTTTTTTGTCTTATTAATGGAATAAATATAGAAATTAGAGAGTTTTCCAGTCCGGATGTTATAGTTCTTTACGTATTTTACGTCGCTTGTGGTATTTATGACTTTGACTATTGGGTTGCTTGTACCAACGATGCATCTTGCCGTGAATACACCGTTATCAATTTCTTGTGATTCCACAAAAAGTGGTTCCGGTGAACTTCCTTAATTAAAAAGTCGAAAAACTTCGCATCTGGGTGGAATTACGCAGGTATCGCTGTCAGTTCCGTGAAGAATCGGAATCGCGACTTTTTTGTTACCTACGCAGAAGGAAATGCAATTGCTTGCATAGCTGATAACACATTTATTGACTTTCAAGAAGTCTTTACCCAATGTAGGTACTGACTGCAGGGATGTTAAACTCGTCATTAACCACATGTAACGTATGTTTTATAAAGAAATCGGAAAAAGTCAAATTTGTCGTAATTTTACCCAGAGTGGAAGCAGTATTAGAAGTGACGCCCGTAATGCGTATGATATCGTTTGTATCAATTGGAAAATTTTTGTTAAAACTTGAAATTTTAATTAGAGAAATGTCGGCTTGCGTGTCGACCAAAAATGTGCATAATTTATTTGACCCGGAAATTTGTAATTGAATAAAATCGGAATAATTTAGATTTAAGCAGTAGATGCCTTTTCATATGGAAAAATCATTTAGTTGTCCTGCTCCTGCTCCCCCAGTGTTCGCTCCTGAGGGGCGTGAGCGTTTGAAGCACGGACATTTGCACTTATACCCCTGTTAAGGTTTAAGGTTATTAAAGAGGAAAGGATATAGGGATAGACACAGAGACTCACTCTGGGAACTATTTTGGGATTTTAGAGATTTTCGGGATTCTCGAAACTTAATCGATATTTTTATCGGTTATGCTATCGATATTTTTTTCGATTTTGTTATCGAAATTTGTATCGATATTGTTATCAATTTTTCCATCGATATTTTCGTAACTTATCAATATAATAATCGATACTTTTATCGATTTGTTATCGATTTTGTAATCGATATTTTTAACTATTTTGTTAGCGATATTTTGTATCGATTTTGTTATCGATATTTATCGATTTTGTCATCGATACTTACCGATTTTTTTATCAATTCATTTACCGATTTTGCTATCGGTATTTATCGATTTTGTTATTGATATTTATCGATTTTTTTATCGAAATTTTTATCGATATTGTTATCAATTTTGCTATCGACTTTGTTATCGATAATTTTATCGATTTTGTTCTCGATGTTTTTCGATATTGCTATTGATATTTATCGATATTGCTATTGATATTTACTATTGAAATTCACTTGCCATCAATGATATTGATACTGACCATGTATGTATAGCGTTTGTTAAAAAAATTTGTTGTTGAATTGCATAGTTCAAATTAACATTAGTGATGAAAGCTAAGCACCAGATGGGTTCAACATCGGAAGGTAGTTTTTTTGAAAATTGCAGATAGATTGTATTGAATATAAGCCCTCGATATATTGATTATGACACAAGATATTGATTAGATATGTAACGTAAGTTTCACTTCTACTGTGTGGCCCAGGCACACTTACTTTTCTTCATCATGCAGGTAGGTTATACTTTGAATTTGAACGAAATCGGTTCATAAATACGACTTTTATAAATAACTCGACCCTAGCGCCACCTAGCAAGCTTTCTGGTAGCCTATAATAGGACCATATATGCAAGGTATAACCTCTGAAAATTTGACTGAAATCTATGCAGTAGTTTTTGAGTTAACTTCGAACAACGAAAACGGCTATTGCTTTTTATATATAGACTAGCAAATACCCGGCGTGCTTCGCGACGCCTCGTGAGTAATTTTGCAGCAAAGTTAAGGAGAAACCGTATTGAAACTCAAACCTCTTCAGAGGAAGAATTTTGCCCTTATTAGTATCCGTAATTCATCTGGACGGCCATTGTAACCCTAGGATTCGCCACGGACCTTTGATCTTTTAAATACATTTACAAACGTCCTAAAAAATTTTAATAATAAAAGGCTTTAAAATATAGATATGTGTTTATGGATGTATTTTATACTTTTTTCATATAAGAAGTGTACAGCATAAATTAGAAGAATGAAGTAGTAATGATTATAAAATAGAGGTATTTACATTTCAGTTGTTGTACACTTCAGTAAAAACAACGTTTTGCGTTTCATTTCCATTTCCGGGAATAAGAAAAGTTTGATTTTGTGATGAACCGATACGTGAAAGTGCCACATATAATTGGCCATGCGTAAACACTTCGTTACGGAGATCAATGCCGACAACGTTAAAGGTCTGCCCTTGGGACTTATTAATGGTAATGGCAAAACATGTCTTTACTGGAAACTGGACACGTTTAAACGTAAATGGCAAATCCGTTGGGATCATTGGTACCCTTGGAATCATCGTTATTTCTCCCGTTGCCGGACCGGTCAAAATTTTTGCCTTTATAAGATTGGGAAAAAAACGTATGATTTGAAGACGCGTACCATTACACAACTCGGGTGGCTTAAGATTGCGTAAAAGAATTACGGGTGTTCCAGCTTTAAGTTTTAGCTCATGTGGAGGCATACCTGCGGGGTTTAAGGAGTTAAGAAACTCCACAGGGTAATGAACCACATCGTTGGGGTCAGTTACTGAATTTACAGACTTATAGAGTTTGTATTCTGTTGAAATTCTGCTCAATTCTGCTTCATTGATATCTTCTGCTGCCGAATTTTTCGAAGTGACAATTGCACGTTCGCAAAGCCAATTGGAATTAATAATTTGTATGTTTGCAATGTTTGGATAAACATTATCAATAAGCTCATCAATACTTCTTACGCAGGTTCCTACGATATCCGACATGGTAACATACCCATTGCGTGTTATAGTTGCTGAACCGTTGCCTATTTGTAGAAGGTACTGAGCAAATACTTCAGAGCAGCTATTTACACTGAGGTACGCGCGCATGTTAACTGATAAATGCAATTTTTTTATATATGGCCAAACTTCCGAAGCTTTTAAGCAAGCATTAACGATATCAGCTCGTGTGCCTCTCGGAACCACAGGTAGTGTTTGCCTAAAATCGCCTGTGAACACAAAACTAATTCCGCCCATTACCGCATCAGATGATCTCAAGTCCTTAAGAGTTGTATTGACGGCATTAATATGAGACTTATGGGACATCGTACACTCGTCCCATATAATCAGTGATGCCTGCTGAAGAATCTTAGCAGCGGCACTATTTTTTTTTATCGAACATGTGCAGCTTTGTTCCGGTAAAATGCTGAGTGGTAGTTTGAAAGTGGAATGAGAAGTTCTTCCTCCACTCAAAAGCGTGGCAGCAATTCCCGAGGACGCCACTGCGATTGCAATTTTATTTTCGCTACGAACTTTAGCTAGAAGCAATGAAGTAACAAAGGTTTTACCCGTTCCCCCAGGTGCATCTATGAAGTAAACATTTCCTATGTTTTGGTTTACGTTAGCTATGACTTCATTATATATTAATCGCTGTTCTGAAGTAAGTTTTTGTTCGTTCTCTTGAACAAATCTATTCAGGTCAGTAGTGTTGTAGGATGTTTCTCGTATGTAATAGAGGTTGGCTAAGTATGAACTTTCTCGATTGGGACTTGGCAATCCAAAGTCTCTAAGCCGTTTTTCACCCAGTGAAAAAACTATATTTTCGATAAGAATAAGCCCTTCGTTGAATATATCATCATTGAAGTTAATATTAGGGTTATTACTTTGCCTCCTCGTATTATGCAAAATGTCATCGCATAAATTTTTCCGAAATATGTTCCACAATCCAATTGGATCCGAAACTTCACAAAAAATTAGGATTATTGCAAATAGTTCTCTCAATTTGTTTGCGCTTGCCGAAATTGTTGCGTCTGATAAAGCATCTTTCCAGTGTGTATCGGCCTGAAGCAAATTTCGTGCTTGACATGCTGCACGATAAGTCGGTAAAACCTCTCCATCGATTTTCTTTAAATCCATAAAAGATTTGGGACCTCGAACAGAATGTAATAAGAGTCTGAGATAGAAACATTCCGAATAATTAGGATGTATTGTATAAACTCTTCCCAAAGCGGTGTCTTGCTTGATCCCTGGGTAATTAGGTACATCTTGTCCACGTTTCCTTCGTTTCCACTTTTTATTCGTCCAAATGTAATATGCTGGAACTTCGTTATAAAGCAAAGTTTTCGCGAAGCTATCAGTCGTACATAGTTTGAAAAACGAAGTAAGAGTTGTTTCCGGTGGATTCTGAATAACATGGTTCAAAGTATTTGGAGTAAAATAAACCCTTTGCCCATTCTCCAAATGCACAGCCAGATGTGTGACTGTTGGATAACGTTCGTGGATCGAAAATCCTAGTATTCTCCAAATTCCTTCAGAAGTGCTTAGATATCTCCCATTTAAGAAATTTTTTATTTCATCATGTCTATCCTGAACAGAAAATGTAGCTGCGTCGCTGCCCGTATTTGCATATATATTTAATTGCTTGCACGGAATGGCAATATTCTACGTTAATGTGCGCTGCGAAACATCTCGAGAGCATGGGGCAATAAGGAACTATCCACGTATTATCGACTGTGCAACCATTAGAAGCTAACATATGAGTGAATCCCCCATCGGCTGGAGATCTCCGTCTATATCTAGGATACCCGTCATCGCCTGTTTGTGTGTGCTGAAGGAATTCACGTGGAAATCTTTTAGAACATTGGCCATTTACCATGCATGGTGAGGTGAGATTTCGCGAGCCACAGGGGCCATGGATCATATTTTTGCATACTATTTCATACAACAAAGGATCTTCGTGATTGTTAGGGATTTCCGCTGAAATTATACTGTCTATCTCATCGGGTCGTATTTTAACGGCCAGCCAAATCAAGATGTGGGCATGTGGTAGTCCCCGCTTTTGCCATTCCACTGAAAATATGTGGCACTTCACTGACCCAAATATGTTCTGTTTGGTTATTATATCCATTAGCTGATGTAATTTCAAATGAAAGACTCTTGCTACAATATCATGGCGCTCGCTTCCGCGTTGACCAGAAAACAATTGCCGTGTTATTTCACTCCAGTCCGGGTTACATGTAAAGGTTACAAATAAATCGGGTCTTCCATAATGTCGTACATACAACAGGGCATCTTGTGTGCGCTCATGGAGGTATCTGGGCGACCCCGTAAAAGTGGAGGGTAAAATAACTAATTGGCCTACATTTTCCGGGTTAGCGTCTTCGTTTACAGCATCTCTTAAGTGCACGTAATTATCGACACGTAACGTCCTTTGATGAGCCCGTATAAAATTTAAGCGCTCAGTGATCATTTTTGCAGCCATATCTACACAATACTGATTGAAGAGTTGCCCATACCTGTGTAAGCTGTTAAAGTTGTTTTCTCTTGTCATAAGCCTATATGAATAATATTGCATACAGGACACTAATTGTGATGGAGTAACCTCCCCAGTTATTGGCGAAACTTGAGGAATGTCAATGCTGTAACCATCTTCGCCATTTAAAAACATTATTGGATATTGTAAGGGATCATAAGACCGATGAAGTTCCGATATCCGCTGAAGACTATTATCGCGCGATCGTAACACAATATCACGGGGACCAGTACTTCCGTCAACTATTAATACCGCAACCTCGTTTGTAGTAGGGGCATTATATCGACCGCGATGTTCATTGGCAGGACGTTTTTCAGCATGGATCACAATCCTGTAATTTTCATCGCTAGTAGATATACATTCCATTGCCGTCTTCAAACTTCGCAAGTAAGCATTATTTTCGTGAAGAATTCGCTGCAAAGATTCTAAAATATCTCTTCTAAGAGCGGGTGCGGCAGTTTGCCGCAAAGAAAGCTGTTCATCTTCGGTAGTAAAATATATTTGCAGAAATTGTGGCGTCGTTTGCGCTGCTGGTAGCAAGCTACCAATAAGGTGGTAAACCTGACCATGAACTTTGTAAGTAGGCATATAATTCCCTTCTCTAACTTCTTTACCACCAAACGATGTCATTGCAAAACAGCCGTTGTATTTCCTTATATTTTTTAGAAAATGGCTTGACATTTCATCCGTTCGGCTTAACAAAGCTGTGAGTATGTCTGGAGGTTCAGACATATCATGAAGTCGAACCCGGCCACTACTGCAACACATTCCCTTCGTTTCCTTTCGCCATTTTTTCGCATTGCATTGCAAACATATGTGTGTCATTTCCCCAATTGATAGAAGCGGATCACCTACATATACATATGTATGTACTTATAATGTGTTGTAATCCATTGGTTATAATAATAAAAGTAAAGATCTATCTTCACAAATCAGTGCCGTATCAGTTCAGTATTATTGCCAATCAGCATCGATCAGTGATACCAATTCACACACATCCGTAGTATGTCGTCCGGTACTTTCAGTAAAATTAAGTTCATTGACACCAAGATGGCTTATTTTACTAATGATCAATTGGCAATTATTGCCAAATTATATAATTCTGGATAATTCCGTACCCACTCGATTAATTTTCCCTCCAACAAAAACAACAACACTTGCAATAGAATACCGTCAGCTCGTCAGTGAAATACACAAACAAACCATTGCCGAGTTAACTACACTCTAAAAAATTTTTGTTTAAATTTAATCATATTAAAAAAAGTAACCAGTTTCCTCTCTTAATGTATGCAAATTTGCACACCATGTTAATCAATTTAAATACTGCTTTTTAACTTTTACTTACCATATCGCACACCGTCTTCAAAAGAGTCACAACTCAAAATTTGGAATTTTTGAGATCATACGCTAAAAATGTATACAGAGCTTTTATTTACCTTTCAGCAAAAGCTGGAGCAATTTTTTGTTATAATTTGTTAAAAAAACCTATGGTAAAGCCGCCTTGCCCATATTATTATCACGTGCTAAGAAATAGTTTTTCGCATTTTCTGACAAACGTATTATTTTGAGTTGTGACTCTTTTGAAGACGGTGTGCGATATGTGTGGCGTAGAACAAATTTGAAATTTGTTTGTTGAATTATAAACACTTAAGGCCAAATTCACTCTGCGTAGTTAACTCAGAATCGGCAGTTAACTACAGATTTTCAGTACAGCACTGTGAATTTGGCCCTTAGAGCAGTTAATTTACCTATTTTAAAGTATAGTTAAATCATAAGTTAAACGTAACTACAAAAATTTCTATAGAATTTTCTTAAGGTTCGCAATTACACGGTTGCACATGAAATGTTTAAAATTTGCTTTAAAAGTTTTTTTTTTAAATTAACGCATACTAAGAAAGGATACCAGTTTCCTCTCCTCTAATGTGTGCAAATTTAGACACCGTGTTAATAAAATTAAACACTGCCTGTTTACTTTTACATACCAAATTTCATGCGTAAAACAAAATTACACATAAAATGTTCTAAATTTTTATTTTTAGTAGGGAATGTATTTTTGCGTTAAAAGCATTTGCAATTTTAAACATTTCATGTGTATTCTTGAACATCTTATGCGTATACTTACACAGATTTTGTTTGAAAATAAACACTTATCAGTAGCACTTTTACATGCAGTTTTTAGAGTGCATAAAACTGCACTGACGGTAAAAAACGGCACTGTGCCGGACGGTCTGAACAACTCTATTTGGGACTGGGGCAACGATATTATATTTTTCACTGACACTGATAGGTACGGCACTGATATGTGTAGATAGGCTTTTTTTTGTAAAAATCACCTATATAATTGATTTGAGGTCGATAAATAAACGCGGATCTAATTCCGATTGCAGGCATCGTTTCTACTCGCGCAGCCGCTACTAATCTCCGATTACGGGCCATCGCCCTTGCGGCTCTCGATTGTCTTGACAAATTTGTTTTAGCTTTAGGCATTTTTAACCACGTCCCACTATTCTGTTATTTTAAAGATTTTTTTTTTATATTTAGTAACGAAATTGCACTTTTTATAAGTCAAAAAACTCAGCCTCTAACGCACTTGCTAACTTAACAACTTCGCGAAAACAATGTGCCGAATTCCCATGAAGCCCAAAAAATAGACATACATACATATGTACATCATTGATTTGCTGTTGTTTGTTTGTGGAAAAATGGAATTCGGCTAGACAGAGGCAGGATTCCCATAAAAAACATGAACATGTACATATGTATGCATGTATAAAAATCTAATTCGATTGATCGAATGTTAATCTGTTGAACTGACATTGTTGAGTTTTGTTTTTTGCAGAATTTGCATGAAGCGAAACAGACATTTCTTTGCTGTTATTTATTCT
>NW_016157403.1:38703-97766 GCF_001687245.7 Rhagoletis zephyria | reverse complement strand
TATGCCTAAAACCATCTACGAATATCAAAACCAGAGCATGAATCACGTATGACGACATTCGTCTGAACGATATCGTGTCGAGATTGTCTTGCTTCATAAAAATCAAAAATTGTTTGATCGTTTGTGCGATATCGTCAACTCGATTCCAGTTTTGCTTCACGTAACAGTAACTGTAGCCGTCATCGATTCGCCAACAGTTAGCGAGTGGCGAAACGAACGAATACAATGAGGTACAACCAAACTCGCTATCGTCTATCCGTGCTAGCTAACTTTGTTGTTGCTTTCACATGCAAAATTTTTCGTTAAGCGACCGGAACTCAAACATAGCAAGCAGCGAAGTGGCGAATCGATGACGGCTATTAACACGTAACCGGAACACAAATGCATAAATCAGTGTATTGACAACATCGTTTTGTCAGTATCGTTTGAACGACTATCGTTTCAAAGTTACGTGATTCATGCCCAGTTGCAACAAATGAGTCCATACATATTTATGTACATACATAGGTACAAAGCCGTATGCATGTGCGGAGTTTAAATAATCGGAAGTAATAATCAATTGTAGCGCATTTCCTCTTACTATGCATATGTCTAAATGTATGCAACCATTTGGCAAGCAAACATATGGTGCTTCTAATGAAAATAAAAATTGTATGCTGAAATACACATGCTAAGCCCTTCGAAATTTTGTGCTGGGATATGCGTTACAGCTTCGCAAATTTTACCCCTACCGAAACCAAAGATGTATACACATCAAAAGTCAAATTTGTCGTAATTTTACCCATAGTGGTAGTAGTATTAGAAGTGACGCCCGTAATGCGTATGATATCATTTGTATCAATTGGAAAATTTTTGTTAAAACTTGAAATTTTATTTAGAGAAATGTCGGCTTGCGTGTCGACCAAAAATGTGCATAATTTATTTGACCCGGAAATTTGTAACTGAATAAAATCGGAATAATTTAGATTTAAGCAGTAGATGCATTTTGATATGGNTTGTAAAAAAAAGGCGTGAGTACTAGGTACTCATGGAATTTGATGTGTAAACATATGCGAACAGCATATAAATACAATGTCAATCAAAGCTCGTTAGCTGTCAAATTGGTTGTGCTTGTTATTCACACAACTCGAGGAAAAGTTAAACTTCTTCGCTGTGCCACCGTGGTCATTTTTTTTTGCAACACATATTATGCCATTTAAATATATTTGAACTGAATATTTTATTAAAAATACCTTTGCAAACCTATTTCCCTTACTATCGTCAATTTTTGTTTACTTTAACATTTGACATTCCTCCTATTCTTCGCAAGTATAATAGATAATACCNAAATAATTTTTTTATATATTTTAAACATCGAGGGCTTATATTCAATAATACCCTCTATCTGCACACTTTTCACAAAGATGAGATTCTGATATAAACATCCACCTAAGCTTTAACTGCCATCAGTGATATTAATATTACCTTATATAACGACAGGTAATAAGTCCCAGATGGTTTCTAAAATCACAAACTAGTTTTGCAGATTAGGTGTTAATGAATTCAAGCCCTCGATATTTCACATTTTTATATTTGTAAGATATTGGATGCCAACTTGGCCCAAACCGTGCCATTTGTCCCTATTTTACTTCAAATGGCACTTAATTCTTCAATTTGGCACAAAGGGCCAAAAAGGCACTTTTGTAAAAAAAAGGCGTGAGTACTAGGTACTCATGGAATTTGATGTGTAAACATATGCGAACAGCATATAAATACAATGTCAATCAAAGCTCGTTAGCTGTCAAATTGGTTGTGCTTGTTATTCACACAACTCGAGGAAAAGTTAAACTTCTTCGCTGTGCCACCGTGGTCATTTTTTTTTGCAACACATATTATGCCATTTAAATATATTTGAACTGAATATTTTATTAAAAATACCTTTGCAAACCTATTTTCCTTACTAGCGTAAATTTTTGTTTACTTTAACATTTGACATTCCTCCTCTTCTTCGCAAGTATAATAGATAAAACTAGGTTGGACACCAAAAAGTTATCAGTTTAATCTGAAATATTTTTAATTATAATTTTGCATGGCTAATCTCTTTTTCTGATAACAGATTAGGGAGTTAAGCTCGAAAATTAGGATAATCTGTTTATATGTTAAGCTATTATTAAGCGATTCAGTTACATACATACAAATGTAGGTTAGGGTAGAAATTAAACATTAATTTCACTTAATTTTATTCATTTTTCTGACTTAATTTTTTTATTCATTTTCATTTTTAATTATTTTAATACATGAAATTATCGGTATGATTGATAAAATATACTTGTATATACTTGTGACTCAAGAGCGTTAAAATATCTTGGAAACACCTCATCAGTTATTGTTTTTGAGCTTATAGTTTGAGCATTTCTATTTGTATATATTCCTAAATTTAGTTTTTCTTATCGGAATAAATTCTGTGGTTCATATAAATGAAAGCGATTTTTGGGAGAGTTCTGTAGAGATTGAAGTTGCAGGGTTTTACCCGATGCTTTTTTGTTCCGAACGTTTTGCAGTTACTCACTTTTTACTCTGACTTCAGAGAGTGAGNAATCTTAAAAAAAGGCGTGAGTACTAGGTACTCATGGAATTTGATGTGTAAACATATGCGAACGGCATATAAATACAATGTCAATCAAAGCTCGTTAGCTGTCAAATTGGTTGTGCTTGTTATTCACACAACTCGAGGAAAAGTTAAACTTCTTCGCTGTGCCACCGTGGTCATTTTTTTTTGCAACACATATTATGCCATTTAAATATATTTGAACTGAATATTTTATTAAAAATACCTTTGCAAACCTATTTCCCTTACTATCGTCAATTTTTGTTTACTTTAACATTTGACATTCCTCCTATTCTTCGCAAGTATAATAGATAATACCAGGTTGGACACCAAAAAGTTATCAGTTTAATCTGAAATATTTNAGTTACTCACTTTTTACTCTGACTTCAGAGAGTGATTTTGCAGTTTGACCTTTGTCCAGGATTTTACACGAAAAGTATTGGATCAGAGCTATTATATCTTCCATATATATGTATATTATACCTACATATATTCATGTATGTTCATCAGTTATCAACGGGTTTTTATCAAAATAGACTACTAGACCTAAAACCATCTACGAATATCAAAACCATTTACGTACATACATTGGTACAAAGCCGTATGCATGTGCGGAGTTTAAAGAATCGTAAGTAATAATCAATTGTAGCGCACATCCTCTTACTATGCATATGCCTAAATGTATGCAACCATTTACAATAGAAAGCAAACACAGGGTGCTTCTAAGGAAAATAAACATTTTATGCTGAAATACACATGCCAAACCCTTCCAAATTTTTGTCTGGGATATGCGTTACAGCTTCGTCAATTTTACCCCTACCGAAACCAAAGATGTATACACATCAAAAACTACTAGACACAAAAGAAGAAAGTGTGCACTATAATTCTTAACAAAACTTTCGTGATTTGCTTTTGATGTTATAGGCGGCATACACGGTGCGTCTGACTCGTGAGTCGGTTTGAATGTGTTTGTGAAAATAAATATGTGTTAGTTACACCAACATGACTCCCGGCATGACTCTGAATGATTCAACTGTGTGTCGTCGAAGGCGAGTCAACACGACACAAATGACTCGCAAGTCAGACGTACCGCGTATGCCACCTAATACATATATTCGTTTGAATAATTTCAAATGGGGCTCTTTGGGGAATTTATTTTTAGCAAAAATTTTAAAAACAGTAGTTTTGTTTACTTGTTGGATAATATTTTTTCATAAGGATATACATTGGATCCTTGGCTAAAAACTTCTGTGGTAAAACTGTCCCTTCTTTGCTATTTAAAGTCAATATGTAAGCTCCTTCAATAGGGATTTCCAGTAGAAATGATCAACGTCTATCCATAAAGACAATCTATGCTCAAATAATTAAAAAGCTATAGGTCTGACCTTTAATTAGATAAGAATTACGTAGCTATCTGATATTGAAATGCTTATAAAAAACGGGGTGCTTAAAAAAAATAACAATATTCTGATCCGATTCGGCTGGCAGCCACGACCTTGAAAACAGAATCTTCTTCAAAAATAATATTCTATTTTCTACATCAACCTATTTAGCTCGCTGTAAGCACAAATTGTTCAAAGCAGTCGCAGAAGAAAGTATTAAAAATGAATTACAAAAACTAAAATCGAAAAGTGCTGATAACGTTACAGGTTCTCCAAATTCTGAAACCACATGACATATGTATCTGGTTTGGCTTGCAAGCGCTGTTTAAACAACGATCTCGCCATTATGCTAGATTCTAATTGTTTTTTAAAAATACTTGACATCCGCATTCGCATCCGCATCCGCATCCGGATGTTAGCTGTTAAAATTCGCATCCGCGGATGTCTAAAATTCCACACCCGCAACATCCCTAGTATGTACATACAAACTTAAGTATGTATACATATGTATAGGTACATAGCCGTATGCATTCGCGGTGTTTCCATAATCGGAAGTAAAAATCATATGTACCGCATTTCCTCTTACTCTGCATACGCCTAAATGTAAGCAACCATTGGCAATAGCAAGTAAACACAGGATGATTCTAATGAAATTAAAAATTTTCTGCTGCATTACACATGCTAAGCCCTTCCAAGTTTTCTGCTGGGCTATGCGTTACAGCTTCGCAAATTTTACCCATACCGAAACCAAAGATGTATACACATCAAAAATCGTTTAGTTGTCCTGCTGCTGCTCCCCCAGTGTTCGCTCCTGAGGGGCGGGAGCGTTTGAAGCACGGACATTTGCACTTTGCATTTGTTCCTATTGTTACCACGATTATTGTTAAAACGGTTATTGTTGTTGCCCCCTTGGTAGGTAGCGGGTCGATAGCGCTGATTTCCATTGCCTGAAGAAAACCTGTTCCTATAACCAGTAAAATTGCGATTCGGGTTATAATTACTATGCCCACGAAAACTACTAAGAAAATTTCTGGAAAAATTACTGGCACGTGTGCAAAATGCTAAAACCTGACGCTCCTTTACTTCGTTGTTTTGCTCGACTATTAGCTTTGCTACTACGTCTTTGGAATCGGAAAATGTTGTTGAAGCAAGTATCGACTTGACTAGATCCGACTTGGCATTTAATCGACAAACATTTACGGTTTGCTCAACGGCCATTTCTTGAGCTTCTTGTTGAGTCATTCCTTCAATAACACAGGCCTACCAAATTTAAAAAAGTTCAGACCCTGGGACTAGGTTATACTTTTCTAAAGGTTTTTGTTGCGCTGAATCTGAATCCAGAATCAGTTTTGCTCGTTTGGCTCAGGTTTTCGAGATATTTGAGCCTAAACAAGGGAAAACCCCGACTTTTTGCTATATTCGTCATGTATTTTCATCAAGAAAAGTTTTTTTTTTTAGAAAATTGAATAAACCATTGGAAAGTAAAATATTTTGCCTTGATAATGCTGTTTAACTCAACGAGATATCTTGTTGTAAACCTGAGATATTGTCTTTTGAAATTTATGAGTTTTGCGAAATTGCTTGAAAGATACAACACGAAAAGAAAAAGATTTGTGGTATACGTTTAGGCGTCTTTATTTACATAATGAATGTATGTGTATATTATCATGTACATATATTATATATCATGTATATCATATATCATATATATATCATGTATATTATATGTATACACTCAGAAAAAAGTCAGCCAAATATATTTATCTCAACACATGATTTGGTAACTATAACCAAACAGTGTAACTATAACCAAATCATGTGTTGATATAAACATATTTGGTTGACGTAACTAAACTCTTTTCTCAGTGTAATATCAAATGAAATTCCTAGAGAATTTCTCAAGCATTCATTTCTTCATTAAATTCTTAGACGAAATAAGTTTTCTCTATGCACAAGCACACATACATTCATTATATAATTATTTACAGACGCCTAAACGTATACCACAAATCTGTTTCTTTTCGTGTTGTATCTTTCAAGCATTTGTGCAAAAAAGTAATGTCGCAAAACTCATAATAATTTACTTTCCAATGGTTTATTAAATTTTCTAAAAAACGAACTGTTCTTGATGAAAATACATGACGAATATAGCAAAAAGTCGGGGTTTTCGCACTTTTAGGCTCAAATATCTGGAAAACCGGAGCCAATCGAGCAAAACTGATTCTGGATTCAGATTCAACGCATCAAAAACCTTTGGAAAATTGTAAGCTGATCCGGCTGATCTGGTCTGAAAAATGTCAGCCTGTGTAATTAAGGAACGCTCTAAAAAGTCGGCCAGTTCTTCTACGCATTTAGCAAAATCTGTATAGTTATTATTGTTTACGTGTAACGCCGAAATTTTTCCTGCAACAACTTTGGCATTATCAGGTTTAATCCTTCCACGTAGACCAATTTTGATGTCATTTCCCTGTAATTTAGATTTTAAAAATGCTATCAACGTACTGGTTAGGTTATCTTCAGCTAGGTCTTCTATTAAACTTATTTTATCGAGAAAAGAATCAAGCGCTAACGGATCCCCACTATAATTTTCCCTAATTATTGATGAACATAGACTAATAAATGACTTTTTCTGTTCGATGGTAGCCATTTGTAAAACCTTTTTGAAAAATCGACAATATCAGGTGAGCTGGTAGCTGCTGGTGGAGCGTTATCTACAAATAATGAGTGCTTGAAATCTGGAAGTGAAGAGCTTCCTTTGATACAAAAATCTATCGATGCTTCTGACTCAGCGTCAGTGAATTCTTCTGATTCCGAATCAACTACGTTCGTTTGGCATATGAGACTTAATGCATCCTTCGGAATAGGAATCTGACAATTTAACCTATCAAGCACTTCACTAGTAGCTCCTTGCAACGTGATAACTTTGCTTGTACTTCTTTAAGGTTATGTGTTGAACTGTTACCGGTTAAGTGCAATACAATTTTATTATAACAAGTTATAAGCGAATCTTTGTATTCTTTGAGTTTAACCGCGTTTGTCGACAGTGGTCGATTCTGCAAAATTCGCTTAGTTATTTTAACGAAATCAGATTGGTATTCTATAAATTGTATTTCGAAATCAGACATAACCGATAACCTAAAAGAGTTCAAGCACCGATAGTTACACCCAGCTACCACTCACCGCACCCTAATGTTGAAAAAGAATATATGTATTACTTACTGATGAAATAGTCAAATATTATAGTCCGCTGAAAATTTGGCATGCAATAAGGGGTATAACCATGCAATAGGAAAGGGATGTTGTTTTCCTTTGTGATATCTCACATGCAATTTAAAATATGGTTTTTTGTTTTTTAAAATTTTTTTCTTGATTAAGAATTAGCACAAAGATGTACAAGAAGTAGCACAAATTTTGTATAAACAGCACGTCATTGCAAAGGCGGAAATTCGGTTTAAACTTTTAATTAGTGAGTAATTGTATCGAGTATTCAAAAAATACCAAAAATCAAAATTCAAAAATGTGACTCCAGCCTAATGCTGCAAAGCACGTTGCAAAATGGCGTTTAAAAAGAAAAATTGATTAATATTTGCACACTACTGTGCCCCTGAAGCTGAAATTCCAACTGTAAAAATAGTACCACATATATGTACAGATGAAAGCATGTATTAGCATATTTAATATATATATATAAGCAAATGATATGTATGTATATACATACGTATGAAATAGAGATAGTAGGTACATTGGTTTGGCTGATTGTTCCGCCGCTGCAGTCTGTCTCATAACGATTTGCTGTCTAGCGTCGCGCCAAGGCTTAGCGACGCTTTTATGGCGTGGTGCCTATGCCGTTATACAACGGTTGCATGGCGTGGTGTACAGCTATGGTTGGTGGATGGCGTGGTTTGTGTGCCGTTATACAACGGATGTATGACGCGTTTTGGGCACAACTATGATTTGTGGTACAGTACTTGCACTTTTCAATAGTTCCAGTTTTGAAATTTTAGTTTTTATCGCACCTTTTTGTTGTTGTTTTTGATTTAACGTTTCGCAATGCTTCTTGCTGCTATCGGTCCACCAACCATACATCACCAACAATTTTATTTTAAGGTTTTTTAAAAAAAATTTCAACTTTGGTACCACCGTTTTTTGGGATTTTTTTTCGTTTTAATTGCAAATTTTCCGTTCTTAAGCCATTTTTGTTTGGTAAAAATTTTCAAATTTGGGACCACCGCTTTTTTTGCATTTTTGTGTTTTTTTTTTAACCGTTAATTGTTGGTTTTAAAGTCATTGTTCTTTTATTAAGTTTGTAAAATTTGGTACCACCGCTTTTTTTTTGATGTTTCATTTATTTATTTTTTTTTTACTCTTCATGCATTTTCCTGTTTTCAGGCAGTTTGTTGTGTAATTTTTAAAGTTTTTTTAATTTTTAAATGATTTGCACCGCCACCAATGCATGTCTTTAATTAACCTTTTTTTTGTAATTTTTGGAGTTTTTATATTTTTTTTTTGTATTTTTTTTGTATAGTAACGCACTTGGTTTATGAAAATTAAATTGAGTTCATCTCACTTTAGTTGTGCACTTATGTATGTGCGTAACGCACTTGGTTTATGAAAATTAAATTCAGTCCATCTCACTTTAGTTGTGCACTTATGTATGTGCGTGTAAGGAGAAACGTTTTTTTTATTTATTTTATTTTATTAATTTTATTTTTTTTCAAGTTTTTGAAAGTTTTTTTTTTCTTCACGCCAGGGGCCTCCATACCGGCCACGGTCGCCATTTAAAGAGACCTCATACCACACACACACACTGCACTTAATTTTTGATCGGGTGCTCCGCTGGGGTCGCACTGTTCGGTGGAGCCCTAGCGCTCCGCTGGTGCTCACACACAAGTGCGCAGTTACTGCGCAAGTCCGACGGCGCAGCAGTCTCAGGCTCGTTGGCAGGTTTTTCCGCATGGCTTCCGGGTCTGTACTTGCCCGAAGGCCGGGAGACCGAACTCTTGAAATTTTTAATTAAGAAGACGTCTTTTCAAGTTTAATGGCGCATATGGAATGACGCCAATTTATTTTTCATTTATTAACTTAACGTTGGCTAGTTTCGTAGATACAACAGGGTTGCATCTTCAATATCGTAAATTCTTAATTCTTAGTTGAACTAGATTAGTTAAAGGCGAATTCATATAAGGTGATTTGTAATAATAATAATAATAAGGCGATTTGTAGGGTTGCAAAAATGTATGCTTTGATCACATTACACCTGTTATTCTGCATCAAAAACTAAATTGTGAAAAAAAACAGACTTGACACCTTTTCGCTTTCAGGTAGCGATATATTCATTCAGAAATGAGTTCGTCATCAGAGTCAGAGTCGGAAGCGGTATCAAAAAAGTACATAAAAGAAAATTGTATTAAATTATTTAAATAAAAAAACTTATTTATGTTGTATTGCAGTAATAATATATGTATATTTAAAAAAATCGCATCAAAACTATCGAATTTAGGCTTTTCTTAAATACGGCCTTGAATTTATATGTGTATAGGTACCGGACTTTCATATTTTTTGAGCAGTGCGTGTAAGGAATTCATAAAAATTTATTCAAAAATTATATATACAATCGCTCTTTAGCAAAGAACTGTTTTTTCAAGAAATTTTAGGAAAATGGGGGTGGCACCGCCCACTTATATCATATATGCATATGCGTATCTCAAAAACTACTTAACCGATCTCGACCAAATTCGGTATACGCATTGTGCATACGCATTGTACGTCTTGAATATTTTTGAAATCGGACAAAACCTACTCCCCCTAAAATATATCTAGCTTTGAGTTTTTGAAATTACCGTTACGTTGGTGGAGTACATGGCTTTTATTCGATTTAAAAAATTTTCAATATGGCGCTTAAAAAGTCTAAGCGCTTATTCCTAACATTGTGTGTCCCGCTTCAAGAATGCAAAACTTGGCAAGCCTGCCCTCGGCAATCTCAAACTTCCGAGTGTATTTCTGTCATCAAAAAGCTTCTCCTAAAATTCATTTGTCGTTCGGAGGTGGAGTAAAATTGAGTCCCTCCATTTGTGTAACAATATCAAGGCGCACACCACTAATTGGATTACAAGCTCGGCCAAACTTTGAGCAAAAGTGTAAGCGCGAAATTACTATTATTTGAATATCCGGCTTATTAAATTAGCTTATCTTGCCATCATTTTTAGAAAGAGCAGTGGAATTACTACGTTTTAGCACTGAAAGTTGCATTTATGGCGGGAGACAAATTATCATCCTTAAGAAGATAGAAATTAAATTTCTGGATTACCTGTGTAAGCGAGTTTTGGGTTAGTGTTAGGAGGAAATACCATGAAGTAGCTAAAAAGGCTATCTTAACTTTGCTTCCTTTTGTCCCAACGTATTGTTGTGAACAGGAGTTTTCAGCTTACACTTAAACAAAAAACATATTCCGGTCGAAATTGGAAGCTAGAATACATGAAAATTAATATTTTTCAACCGGATTCACAATAAAAACACCCAAATATTTATTTAACCATTTTTTCATAGTAACCATATTTTATTGGTACGCCAAAACCCCCAGCTAATGCAATGGGGGGATGAATAAAAATTCTTTAATATTAAAAAAATTGTTAAGTAAACAGCTCTATACCATTTCTACTAAAAGTTTTATTTTCCCATATAAAATACATGGGCAACTTTGAGCGCCCTAACTATTTTTTTAATTCAAAATAAAAAATAGGGGTATATTTTTTCGATCCTAGTGGGTGAGAGCATTAAAATTCAGACTTTACTTGTTTTGAACCACCCTAATGTACATATACTACTTCTAGTAAAAGTTTTTATTCATATTTAAATTGCAGTGCCTCTGAATTTAATAATTCGATGTGGGTTCTAAAAATGAAAGGTATTTATAATGTGTTCCATTATCTTAAAAGTTTGGGAGCCCCTGCAATAGTGTACAGTGCACCAAAACTGTATTCAGAAAAAACAACAGTAAATTTCATTGGAGGTTTTAATTTCGAATCCGTGAATAGAATTTCTCCGGATCTTATCTTTTCAACCATTCATAGGTCATTAAACAACGCTAATAAAGCGCGAATTGAGACGAAGGAGATATTCTACTAACGGATTTGGATTCGTCTAAAAAAAATTCCAGTGCGAAAGTCTAATTTTTGGGGAATTCAGTCAAAATTGTTTAGACTGAGTAATTTTCTTATTTATCCTTATTGAGAAATCTCTCTTTTCCAGACAATAACGTGGGATACAATTACGTACCACTAAATACAGCGCACGCGCCACAGATCTTTCACCAACCTCATATAACCCAAGATATCATTAGATTATAGAAAAATTAAAGAAAGAAATCTCTCTGCTATTGGCAAGATAATATTAAAGCTGCGAGTATTCAAAAAGATTGTGAAATTTGTTGGAGTCATTTGTTTGCTTTTATTTCTTCCGAAATTAAAAGATTTTCTCAAAGGCGATATGTCAATGGATGAAAGTAGTGCAGAAAGTAGCAGAATCATCACAGAAAAAGGTATAATGTTGTGAATGAAATTAGAAATGTAAACACAAATTTAAGCAAGTGACGTCCCCAATGAAATTTGCAAACGTCAAGCTGTGAAGTTGTACCTAAATTGTGTTCTGATTTTGACTTTCTGTTTGCTAAGTTTACTGTGCTAATTCTGTGTTAAAGTGCCCATGAGCATCTTAGTCTGAAATAATATAAGCAAAGTGAAAGTTATTGTGTTGTATATCAAACTAAATTTAATTAAATTACACATACATTCTAATCTTGCCGAGTTATTTGTTGTTATAATTCTTGTTGTTTCCTTTGTAGTTAACTGAATTCGTTTTGTTTTTCTTCAATTAATTCCTGTCACAGCTGTTTGCGTTGCGTTTATTAAGGGTCATAATTACAGTGATTACAGTGGAGTGCAATGGGGTATAGTCGTTGTGCTGGGTATGCAGTTACAGTCGCACGGCTATACTCAATCCCGACTCTTGCATCCTCGTTCGCGTATTCTGGGCAACGTGAGCAACCCATGTGCAAGATGCGGTAACCAACCCGAGTGGAGCCTTGGGTCAGAAGAAAGGGAGCTTTGGTGGGGCCACTCCGACTTATTCGGTTTAAGGGCTCACTGAGGTCTGCAGCGTCTGCTCACCAGGAGGTGCGGCTGCAAGCGGGCGTCTGTCTTGGAGCAAGCGGCCCGCTATACAAATGTGTATCCGGTTGAATACCATCCACCCCAGCAATGGTTGTGCGCTGGGTTTGGGACCCNCTTGCGTCCTCGTTCGCGCACTCTGGGCAACGTGAGCAACCCATGTGCAAGATGCGGTAACCAACCCGAGTGGAGCCTTGGGTCAGAAGAAAGGGAGCTTTGGTGGGGCCACTCCGACTTATTCGGTTTAAGGGCTCACTGAAGTCTGCAGCGTCTGCTCACCAGGAGGTGCGGCTGCAAGCGGGCGTCTGTCTTGGAGCAAGCGGCCCGCTATACAAATGTGTATCCGGTTGAATACCATCCACCCCAGCAATGGTTGTGCGCTGGGTTTGGGACCCGCCACGTAAAAAATATTGCCAATGAAAAGACCAAAAAAGCCTCGGATAACTGCATCCCCACACGTTGACGACCCCCCAAAAGGGAACAAGGACTATGAATTACGGATATGCACCTGGAATGTCCGGACCCTCTATAGGGAAGGTGCCTCTATCCAACTGCTGGATGTACTAACAAAATACCAGGCTGACATCACCGCAGTTCAGGAAATGCGATGGACGGGGCATGGCTGCAAAAAATTTGCAGCATGCGACATCTACTACAGCTGCCATGAGACGGCGCACAAATTTGGTGTCGGATTTGTGGTTGGGCGGAGACTTCGACACCTTGTCTCCCGGTTCACGCCCATCAGTGAGCGAATCGCCACAATCCGCATAAAGGCGAAATTTAACAACATCAGCCTAATTTGTGTGCACGCCCCGACGGAAGAGAAGGACGACGAGACTAAGGAGCTTTTCTATGAGCGTCTAGGAGAAGCGTATGAGCGCTGCCCCCGCCACGATATTAAAATCGTTCTGGGCGACTTTAACGCCAGGGTGGGCAAAGAAGGCATATTTGGTCCAACAGTCGGAAATTTCAGCCTTCATGACAACACCTCCGACAACGGAGAGAGGCTGATCGACTTCGCCGCGGCACGGAACATGGTAGTCAGTAGTACCAGACACCAGCATCGAAAGATCCACAAAGCAACTTGGGTGTCCCCTGATCAAAGAACAAAGAACCAAATTGATCATGTTGTGATAGATGGAAGATACGCTTCGAGCGTTCTTGACGTGCGCTCTATCCGAGGTGCCAACATCGACTCGGATCACTACCTTGTTGCAGCTAAGGTCCGCATGCGCCTCTGTGCAATAAAAAACGTGCGGCAGGCAACGCGACGAAAGCTCGACATCGCAAAGCTGCAGTCACAAGAAACAGCCGAAAAATTTAGCAACTGACTCTCAATCCTGCTTAATCAAGCAACTCCTCATCGCCTGGACATAAATGAGCGGTGGGACTCCATATCCCAATCCCTTCGTATCGCTGCGGAAGAGGTTGTTGGTTACTACAAACCGCACAGAAACAACTGGCACGACGAAGAGTGCCGCGCGGCTGCTGCATAAATGAGCGGTGGGACTCCATATCCCAATCCCTTCGTACCGCTGCGGAAGAGGTTGTTGGTTACTACAAACCGCACAGAAACAACTGGTACGACGAAGAGTGCCGCGCGGCTGCTGCAGAAAAATACGCAGCATACAAAGCTACCCTTCAGCCAATGGCGACACGCGCGACAATTGAGCGTTACCGGGAGAAAAGGAGGGAAGAGAGACGCCTTTTCAAGAGAAAGAAAAGAGAGGCGGAAAGGCGTGAGTGCGAAGAGCTTGAGATGCTGGCAGACAGGAACGCGGCTCGAAAATTCTATCAGAAAATAAGGCAGCAATCAAATGGTTTTAAGACCGGGACTAGCTCCTGCAAAGATGAAGATGGAAACCTGGTAACAGATGTCCATAGTACACTTGAGATATGGAGGGAACACTTTTCATTGCTTTTAAATGGCGAAACAGATGGCGCATTTGATGAAGGAGAACCCGAACCAATGTATAGGGACGAAGCTTACGTCCCTCAACTGGACCAAGACGAGGTGAGAACAGCAATAAAGCGGCTTAAGAACAACAAAGCCCCCGGAGCCGACGGTATACCGGCTGAGCTGTTCAAAGCCGGTGGCGAAGAGTTGGAGGGGCGTATGTACCAGCTTTTAAGCAGAATTTGGTCTGATGAATACATTTCCGAAGAATGGAATTTCAGTGTACTTTGCCCAATCCACAAGAAGGGAGATCCCGCCGTTTGCGTCAATAATCGCGGAATAAGCCTTCTTAATATTGCATACAAGGTCCTATCGACGATACTGTGTGAAAGACTGAAGCAGTTCACGAAACAGCTGATTGGACCTAATCAGTGTGGCTTCAGACCTGGTAAGTCCACCATTGACCAGATTTTCACAGCACGTCAAATCCTGTAGAAGACACTAGATAAGAAAATCGACACACACCATCTTTTTGTTGACTTTAAAGATGCTTTTGATAGCACGAAGAGGAGCTGCCTGTACGACGCCATGTCCAAATTTGGGATCCCCGCAAAACTAATACGGCTATGTAGAGTGACGTTGAGCACAACCTTCAGCTCCGTCCAAATTGGTAAGGACCTCTCCGCGCCGTTTGAGACCAAACAAGGTTTTAGACAAGGCTATTCACTCTCGTGCGACTTTTTCAATCTGATGCTGGAAAGCGTAATAAGAGCAGCCAATCTGAATCGCAGCGGCACCATATATAGCAAAAGAACGATGCTGCTGACGTATGCAGATGATATCAATATCGTAGGTCTGAAACAAAGGGACGTAACCGCAGCATTTTCCAGTTTAGAAAAAGAAGCTAAAGAGGTTGGTCTAGCGGTGAACGAGGGAAGACGAAGTACCTCCTGGCAACATATAAAGAGTCCACGCGCTACGGGACACACGTCACTGTTGGCAGATATAACTTTGAAGTAGTGAAGGACTTTGTCTACCTAGGATCCGGTATAAACACCACCAAAAACGTCAGCCTGGAGATCAAACGAAGAATAACTCTTGCCAACAGGTGCTACTTTGGGCTCAGTAGGCAATTGAAAAGCAGAGCCCTCTCTCGACGAACGTAACTCACGCTCTACAAATCTCTCATCATGCCCGTCCTTTTATATGGCGCAGAATCTTGGACGATGTCGAACAAAGATGAGAAGGCTTCGGGGGCTTTTGAGAGAACTATTCTGGGCAAAATCTACGGCCCTGTTTTCGTGGATGGCGGATAGCGCAGAAGATGGAATGACGAACTGAATGAGCTTTTTAACGACATGGACATAGTTAAGCGCATAAAAATACAGCGATTACGTTGGCTTGGACATGTTGTACGCATGGATGACGACTCTCCGGTGAAAAAATCCTTCGACTCCGCACCCATGGGTGGACAACGAAAGCAAGGGCGCCCACGAACGCAATGGAAGGACCAAGTGCAGAAGGACCTGTCTGCGCTCGGGATAACCAATTGGCGCAAATTCGCGCAGGAGAGAAGCAATTGGAAAAGCTTTTTGGTCTCGGTCCAAACCGACAAACGGTTGTAGTGCCAAATAAGAAGAAGAATTACAGTGATACTCAAACTTTTCGCTGCATTTATTTAAAGCTATTTACATCAGCTCCTTAACTGTTATAATTTATTTTGTTTGTCTTTTTATTAACAAGTGTTTATTACATAAATCTTTCAATATGAAGTGCGATCTTGATACTTGCCAAATTAAAAGCGATTCTGAACGCTACTTATCGTGCTGGCTTCGTGATGGTATTTACCATCTGAAATGTGCTGCTATGACAGGAAGAATTCTGGACGCTATTAATGATGGCAAGGGCCTTCGCTGGTCTTGCATAAAGTGCAGGTCAACCGAACTTGATCTTTTCAAGCTATTTAGGAAAACCAGAAATGGTTTTACAGGAATAGGAGGAGAATTGTCAGTACTGACCAGGGTTCGGAAATATTCATATATGACGTTCGCGAATATACATTTATGATTTTATATACGAAGGTGAACGTATCAAATATTCTGCATAGATTCTCCTTAGGGACACTAATTTCGATACGATACGATAGCATGTCGATAACGCTTACAACAAAATTTTACTAAAGAAAATTATTCGTAAACTCAAAACTAATTAACAATAAACGTAAAAAATTAAATAATTTAAGAAGTTTGTGAACTAATAACATTTTCAGAGACTTTGGAGTAAATCTACCCTCGCGCTTTTGAGAAATTGCATTCCAAACTTCAATCGCGATTTCCCACAACCTGCTGAAATTAACATACGACAATCTCCGTGCAGGGAAACCGCGGACTAGTGAATCAATATCCTAGTTCCGTACTAGGTCTTTATCACCAAAAAGGAACTAGTCCGATAGGAACTAGACCCCCCCAGTCCAAAATCGGCGAAAAGTGTAGCATGACAGCTAAGCAAAACAAAATGTTCACACAATATTAAGTAAAAAGTTCAATATACTTTTGGCAATAACTAGGCCAAAGTACTCAAATCAATTTAGCTTGCGCTGCACTTCTCCAATAACATAAACTCGATTGAACCCATATACATTTATGTATGCATGCACAACAACGTAGAATCATAAGCATGACTAACAACTTAGAAATGTAAGTTTGTAAATTAGATTACTCATAAGGTAGATTGTAAGCATATAAAAGAACGGCGATGAGCCGAATAAAACATTCCAACTTTAAGACTCAACGTTTTTACTTGTGTTTTACTTTTGGAATCATTGTGGGGCATTTTAATGCTCACCTAAATTCGGCTGTAGAGCTAAGAAAATACTAAACTCCTTCCAATATTTACAAAAGTGGTACTTTTAAAAAACGAATTTTTTTCAGTTTTTTTCACTACAAATCTATATACAAAGTGGCGAATTTAGAAATGGTTCAGAACTACAGAAAAAGGGATGCAGAACGAATTTGATTTAGAACTAGTTCGGAACTATCGAATAAGGGATGCAGCGGGGGCTTGTTTACTTTACATAGATATGTGTTCGGCGGCTTTTTCGTTCAAATACACTTCTATTCTGCGCTTCGCAGATGCTTTTTCATAGCCTGGTAATACAAAACTAAAATTTGTGTTAATATTTCAACATCTTTGGACCGTCTGGAATCTAAGAAATAACAGCGAGCACCTCTGCAAACTCAGCTACAGCTAAAGGTATGTAAACGTACATTTCTTACAATCATTCAAACAAATTTAATTTCAAATTGAAAACACATTTCTTCCAAAATAACTTAAAATCGCACACACGGAAGAACCAAAAAGATTAAAAAATCATAATACTTTTTTCTTTCGTCTGTCGATTTTAGAACTGGTTCGGAACTATAGAATTTAGGACTAGTTCGGAACTATCGAAAAAGGGATGCATCGGGGGGCAATTGACACTGCCTAGGACATCGCCATGTTAAATTCGCCAGTTTCTTGCATGCAAAAGAGATTTAACGCCAACCAGTACTGGGTCTAAATGTAATAGAAGCGCACCAGTTCAGAACTAGAGATTTACCCCACAGGACTTTTACGCAGGCGACGGTATGTGTGTATGTGTTAATGTGTTGTCACCGCTGTGCATGCTTTGTATACATATCGTCGTTTAAGGTGCAAAACCGCGTATCAACAAAATGCAAAACCGCATATATGAATTATGTAAATTATTTTCTAGAGAGTAAAAACACTCACATTTAAAAATGGTTCCCTTTTTTATAAACCAATCGCATTTCTGGCTAGTATATTTCAGGACGAAAGGATAAGTATTGAGCCAAGAGCCNTTTGTGAACTAATAACATTTTCAGAGACTTTGGAGTAAATCTACCCTCGCGCTTTTGAGAAATTGCATTCCAAACTTCAATCGCGATTTCCCACAACCTGCTGAAATTAACATACGACAATCTCCGTGCAGGGAAACCGCGGACTAGTGAATCAATATCCTAGTTCCGTACTAGGTCTTTATCACCAAAAAGGAACTAGTCCGATAGGAACTAGACCCCCCCAGTCCAAAATCGGCGAAAAGTGTAGCATGACAGCTAAGCAAAACAAAATGTTCACACAATATTAAGTAAAAAGTTCAATATACNTTCTGCGCTTCGCAGATGCTTTTTCATAGCCTGGTAATACAAAACTAAAATTTGTGTTAACATTTCAACATCTTGGGACCGTCTGGAATCTAAGAAATAACAGCGAGCACCTCTGCAAACTCAGCTACAGCTAAAGGTATGTAAACGTACATTTCTTACAATCATTCAAACAAATTTAATTTCAAATTGAAAACACATTTCTTCCAAAATAACTTAAAATCGCACACACGGAAGAACCAAAAAGATTAAAAAATCATAATACTTTTTTCTTTCGTCTGTCGATTTTAGAACTGGTTCGGAACTATAGAATTTAGGACTAGTTCGGAACTATCGAAAAAGGGATGCATCGGGGGGCAATTGACACTGCCTAGGACATCGCCATGTTAAATTCGCCAGTTTCTTGCATGCAAAAGAGATTTAACGCCAACCAGTACTGGGTCTAAATGTAATAGAAGCGCACCAGTTCAGAACTAGAGATTTACCCCACAGGACTTTTACGCAGGCGACGGTATGTGTGTATGTGTTAATGTGTTGTCACCGCTGTGCATGCTTTGTATACATATCGTCGTTTAAGGTGCAAAACCGCGTATCAACAAAATGCAAAACCGCATATATGAATTATGTAAATTATTTTCTAGAGAGTAAAAACACTCACATTTAAAAATGGTTCCCTTTTTTATAAACCAATCGCATTTCTGGCTAGTATATTTCAGGACGAAAGGATAAGTATTGAGCCAAGAGCCTATGTGAGCAAATCCAATTTTTGGCAGCCAATGTCATTTACGCGGTTTTGCAGATTGACGATATGCGGTTTTGTACTTTAAACGACGATATACTTTCTTAATTACATATGAAAAAGCATCCGAGACGTGCAAAACGCCTTCCCTGAAGTGATCATTTTAATACGGGCGTATTTGGATTGAATATTCCCATTATTTGTACGTAGTGTATGCATAATGGAAAAATCCATTTTGTTAATCAAATAAAATTTTTTTTCTTACAACGCGTTTTTTTCTCAGTGAAGGATATTATTATTAATAGCTCAACTTAATATTACCGGCGAGAGTTTATCTATGCACGCACGCAAGTTTTTCTCATTTGATAAACCCAAATCAATTTGCGTGCGTGATCTCTCAGAGTTGCATTTCTGTCAAATTTACAGAAGTTTGCTGAGAAAAATTTGAATTCGTAGTCGCGCCAAAATGCCAATTGAACATAAACGTCAAATCGAAATGTCACACAACCCTATTAAGCAACGCTCGACCCTATTAAGCTGGCATTTAAGGGTACTATTTTATATATATATAAGGAAAATTTGAAAGTTAGGGGGGTGGGGCTCGAGCACCCCCCTGCCCCTACCTGGCTACGCCCATGATATGTATGTATATACTTTGGTGCGTTTATCAATCTCTACCTATATATGTACAATATTTATACGTTCATATGTACATTCTACAACTATTACCTTGTTTATACCTACGAAAAAAACGCATTAACAAAAAACCGATTTGACTCTAAACATATTTCTTTCTAACGTTTATTCCCAGTCTTTATAGCGCACAAGATAAAACCGTGTTGAAAAGTAAAAAAAAAACTTCGTTAGTTTTATTCGACATTTATTTAATAATAAATTTGCGTGGTGGACCGAAATGGAAGCCAAGAGCAATACAAATTTATTATAATAATAAATACAATTAAAAACGGGCTGTATAAAGAAAAAACAGACAATTTAGAGAAATAAAAAACCGATTTGAAAACAAATTCGAGTCAATACACTTTTCGATTTCAGCGCGTATTGAAATTGTGTTTATGCATCTGTTTTGAATCACACCGAACTGAGTCACAGCGCTTTATATGTCGGTATAAAGAAGGTATATGTAAGCATGTGAAAAAAAGTTTGTCGATGGTGTTATTATTTTCTTCCGTACATGTTAGGTAGACGGCATTTTCGCTGTTGTTCATACGCGAAATTTGTCTACCAAGTGGCGCACAGTGTACCGTCGCGGCCATAAATACATAAATTCACATGTCGAAAATAAGATAAAATGTTTACAAATCCAGAAAACCAATACCCTAACTAAAATAAAAACAAACATTGTTTTCCTTAAATTAGCTTATCATGATCATAATAGAGTTCTTAACTTGAAGTTTTCAAAAAGGTGTGAAATTGGTTGACAAGTAGTACTTAATATTCATATTTTTTAAGACGTATTATATCCCCGAAAAAATACATATCACAAACTAAGTTACACCAATGGAAATCTCAAGATTTCAGCAATCTGGAAACACTACCCTTTTGTTTACATTCACCTCAGCTATCTTATCCCGTTATTTAAATCAAACCAATTTTTCATTCAAGAAAAAAAAGAGAAAACAAATTTTCAAAGTGAATAAAAAAAAATTACCCAAAATTTCCTCTCTAATTTTTTTCTATATTATTGCTACAAGTGTGTATTAAGTACTGCAAAAAAATCGCATCCATCTCTGTCCATCTTTTAATGATATTCACATTTTTCAGTGGCCAGCATAGTGAAGAATCGCGACCTCTTTGTTTTGTGGCTTCAATCTGCAAGTGTCAGCCGCCGCGAGTGAATGCTTTAAGTGATTTCATAACAACGAACACTAGAGCTTCTTTAGATATTTCTAAACTTAATAAAAAACTAATTTTGTTTGAATCTAAGCTAAAATTAAAGTGGATATCGAATCACTATAACAAGAGATTATTTATGAAAAGTGAGGCTACATGGCTCACTTCGAATTTCAATTTGCAGGTATGCCTTGTAAGTGTGTTATGTTTTTTGTTACTTTAACGTTTTAGGTCTTACATACATCCAATTACAGGCTGGACATCCCACAAGTTGAAGTCAAGATGCTAAACAACAAACCAATGATGATGTGAGTTTTTATGTCAAAAATTTATAATTTTTAAAACAATTAAGCACTTATGTTCATAAAAAATTAGAGGCCGAGTACGAGCAGGGGTAGAACACATCTGTCTTTCGAGGAGTCATCGGATCGAACTAAGAGACGTAAAATAAACAGGGACCGCAAATAACGATTATCCTTTAAAACTTCAACTCAAAAAATCAGGCGGAAAGAGGAATGCTACGTGCATAAGGAGTAAACCAATATATTTCTTATTACTCGGAGTACCTTCAGCGGCACTGATTTATATTTTTTAATTTTTACTTATAAAAATCAAGTTTAATCATTATATTTTGAGTTTTATTTTTTACTCAGAAAATTATGGTTATGTTTTGAGTTTTATTTTTTTCTCGGAAAATAATCGTTACGTTTTAAGTTTTATTTTTTGCTCGGAAAATAATGGATACGTTTTAAGTTTTATTTTTTTTACTTTTTGCTCGGAAAATAATCGTTATTTCATGGGTTTTATTTTTTGCTCAGAAAATAAAACTTAATTTTTGCGTATGCGTATGCGCGCCTCAAATTTGATTGGGATTAAAGAAAAAGTCTCTGCGATGACCATTCCTCAAGCACTGGCTCTATATTTGGAATGCAGTTGTCAGTTCGCACATATAATATGATGCGCTCTGTTGTTAATAAAATTCATGTAGGATGCATTCCTAGTTATCATGCTCTGAAACTAGCTAAAAAAAATGACTTCCCAGCCCTATAGTAGTCACTGAGTCCTCAGCTAAAGTACCTTTGCAAAATCTTTTGAACAACACTATTTCCAGTTTAATAAATGCGTGCAGTATTACGGAAAATGTGAATATGGAAATGGAATGCAAGTGGGGCTTAGATGGAAGCTCGGGTCATAGCACCTATAAACACAAATTTTTGGAAGAAAATGCTTCTGATGAATTTACTAGGGCTATTCGCAATCCGGTGCAAATTTGCAATACCGAAAATCCATAGCATAAAAATGCTATGCATTGCAACTCTGGTTGACATTTCTATCAGTTGATTAAAAAAGTTTTACCATGACAGTTTATTAAAGGTCGCTCACAATCCATGGCATATTTCTGCAATTGCATAAATTTGTCAGCTCTTATGCACCGAATCGCGAATAGCCCTATTATGTTATGTGCCTTTGTTCCTCTGCGTATTCGAAATGTTGCAAATAATGATCAAGTATGGGTTAACGGAACGTTTTCTTCTACATTTTTTGCCGGCCGATAAGAATTATATTTTCTAAAGAAACTCCTAATTTGATTCGGGATTTGCAAAGTGATATACAAAAGGAAATATACGAGCTTTCAACGTTTACATGTACACATAAAAATTTTACAATCAAAGTTAATTATATAATGCATTTCACTATGGTAGATGGATCAGTTATTAATGTTTTGTCGGGCAACAAAAGTTCAACCAACTACCATTTATGTGACGCAAGTCCAAAAGAAATGAATTCCATAAACATCTTCAATTAACCTGTTAGAGAAGAATTTTATAAATACGGATTGTCCACACTTCATGCTAACATAAAATTTTTCGAATGTATTATACACATTTCATATAGACTGCCAATCAAATGTTGGCGCATAACTGGAGAAGGAAACAAAAAAATAGTTAATGAACATAAGCTAAAACTTCAATCAGCGTTGAAAGATCAAATGGGTTTAATAGTTGACAAAGTAAAACAGGGTCTTGGTACAAGTAACGATGGTAATACGGCCCGAAAATTTTTTAATAATTGTGATTTGTCAGCTCGTATCACAAATATTGATGTCAACTTAATAAAGAGGTTTTCCTTGATTTTAAAAATCTTGTCTTGTACTATTCGTACAAATACAGCAAAATTTAAAGAGCTTCTGAGTGATACTAACAAAATATACTGTAGTTTGTATCCGTGGTATTATATGCCAGTACAGTACATAAAATTCAAGTCCATGGTAGCGATATAGTTGAACATTTCGTTTTACCGATTGGGGCATTAACCGAAGAAGCGCTTGAATCCCGACACAAAGATATAAGAAAATTTCGATTAGATTTTACTCAAAAAATGTCTCGAGAAATCTCAAATATTGATCTCATGGTTACTCTTTATGTCTTCAGAACCAACAGTGTCTACTGAAAGACAGTTAATGCAAAGTAAGCCAAAAAATTTTGAAGAGATACGCGAGTATATACTTCAAAACAAGTCTGTGACTGAAGAACAGAGTTTCGTAAGTAGTGTGCTGCCAAATATTTTGGCTGACGAGGATGACTCGAGCGATGAAGATTCGGATGAAAGTTTCTAAAGAAAGCCACTTTAGAAGTTTTAAATTTTCCATTATTTACTTATGTATATGTATATTTATTTGATGAAAATATTAATAAATCATATCTTTTTCGCTGACTTCGCACGTCAGTACCATAATGTATGTACTTACTTTTCAGTCAGTATTGCGAGTTATATGTATGTACATATGTGTGTGTGTTTTTTTTTTTAAAGGACGTTGGGTTAGGGAAACTATCCATCAAGTGGCCCGTGCGAAACTCTCCAAAAGCCACCTCCCCGGAACCGCTCGCCTATTACATCGGGGTGAGGCCGTGGCATAAACATGCCCCACGTCATACCGCCCTTTCCATAATCCCCCATCCACTAATGTGATTAGGGGTTTAGGAGCGTTTTGGTGTTCACAGGGTTTACCTGCAAAGAAATGCCAAAAGATAAGATAAAATAAGAAATTTTGAACCCAAATAACTTCAACTATTTCCTCTTTCTAAGCGGCGGCGTTGCTCTCTGATCCTTAGCATTTTCATTATTTCTCTGCTTATATTCTTTATTGTGCCCCATACTTTTTTATCATTCAACATGTGTTCAATAATATTTTGCGTACTCAGGCCCTCTTGAGTCAAAGTATTTAATCTCTCTCTTTCTAATGAAAACAAAGGGCACATGCTGTCGAGTCATCGTGACCATAATGTGCAGGTACTGTCGAAAGCAGCCATGGCCACTAAGCAATTGAGTCATATAAAAATCAACTTCGCCATGCGATCTGTATAGCCAAGTTTCGATGCTCGGAATGAGTCGGAAAGTCCAGCGCCCAGAGGAAGACGAGGCCCAGCGTTGCTGCCATAGTGATAGGCTTATTTGGCGTTCGGCCGCGATCTCGGGTTTTGAGAGGGCTCTACCTTTTGTTCGGGCCGTCATATAGTTACGCCGGATTTCGTTAGCCAACAAATCGGCAGGCATAACACCAGCTATGACGCAGGCTGCATCATGCGAAACTGTCCGGAAAGCGCTACAGACGCGCAGGGCACTAAGACGGAAAACAGAGTTTACAAGCTTAGCATAGGACTTTTGCTCCAGTGCATGGCCCCAGGCGGGGGCCGCGTACATTATAACTGGTTCAGTAACTTTTGTTAGCAGTTTTCTGCGGTTTTGACCTGGACCGCCTACATTTGCCATCAGTCTAGCTAACGCGCTTTGAACTTTTGCCGCTTTTGTACTTACCATTTGAATGTGAACTTTGTAAGACAACCTTGCATCAGTCATTACGCCTAGATACCTCACTGCTGGTAATGTATCAAAGACATACCCGTTTATATTCAAGGTTGCGGTCTCTTTTTTCTTTCTACTTGTTATGAGTACACCTTCTGTTTTCTCGATTGCTAAGTTCAGCTCCCTCGCTGTAAGCCAGTCGATGACTATTTTGGAAGCATTTGTTGTGGCCATTTGCACCCTATTTATGTCTTTAGCCACAACGCGATGTCATCGGCATAGCCAATTATTTTAACTCCTTTTGGAATGGGTAGACGCAATACGCCATCGTAGGCTATGATCCACAAAAGTGGGCGAAGAACGGAACCTTGGGGAGCTCCTCTGGAGACTCTATAGCTTACTTTGCCTCTTTCCGTGTTGTAGGACAAAACTCTATTATATAGATAACTGTTAATTATATTAAATAAATACTGTGGTATATGAATAATTTTTAACGCATTTATAACGTGCGACCAGCTCAACGAGTTAAAAGCATTTTTTACATCTAGGGTGACTACAGCACAATATTCCTTGGACCCATTTTTCCAACGCTTACCCTTAATAGCTTCTTCAGCAATGTCGGTAACGCTGCGTATAGCATCGACAGTTGACCTACCCTTTCGAAACCCGAATTGAGTGTCTGACAGACATTCTTTGGTATCGATATGCTACCACAAGCGACTGCAAACGATGCGTTCGAGTAACTTACCTAAGGTATCAATCATACATAGGGGTCTATAAGAACTAGGTTCACCTTGTGGTTTATTGGGCTTTGGAAGTAAGACTAATCTTTGCTTTTTCCATTTATTCGGGAATACTCCGCTACGAAGACAGGAGTCGAACACTTTTAAAAACGCTGACGGAGAGTCGTCAACTGCAGTTTTAATAGCAAAGTTGGGAATACCATCAGGACCTGGAGATTTATTGTTCTTTAGCCGTTTGGCCGCGCATTTGATTTCATCAGGCTCAAGTGGCGGATAGTAAACATTTGTATGTGTTTCACTTGGTACAGGTCCTGGGCTAGTTTCCGCTTTCGGGAACAGTGTTTCTACTATTTTTTTAAGTAGTACCGGGCAAGTAGGTGTCTGCATTTGGCTACTGTTGAATTTTTTCATAACGACTTTGTAGGCACCGTCCCACGGGTATTCATCAATTTCGTTTACACAAGTCTTTAAAACACGCTTTCTTGCTATTTTTAATTGCAACCTTTAACCGTTTCCGTAAAGATTTAAAATGGTCTCTTTGGGCGTCCGTTCTTATTCGCTGACATTTTCTTCTGGCTTTATTGCATTCAGATCGAAGCTCAGCTATTTCCGGTGTCCACCAGTAAACCCGCTTTCTTGTAATTTTGTTGCCCTTTTTGCTCATTGACGCATCGCATGCCCTGATAACAGCTTTTGAGAGCTCTTCTGAAAGAGCTTCCGCATTATCTGGTGTTTCACTAACGTCTCTGATACCATCCAGTACTAGTTTAAACATATTTGGGTCGAACGATTCTTTATACCATCATTTACCATACTTTTTGAAACATCTGCTAGAAGGGTTTCTTACATCACAGATTTCAATTAAAATCGCTAAATGATCACTCTGGGTATAAATGTCACTAATTTTCCAAGTGGTTTTTGGTGCCAGTGATTGGGTGCAAAATGCAATGTCAACGACGGAGCCCCTGCCATTTTTCTCAAAAGTGTTTTTGTTACCTGTATTCAGTAAGAACAAGTCGAGTGGTGCAAATGCCTTTAATAGGGCGTGCCCTCGTCGGTTTGTTCTAACGCTTCTCCATTCAACGGCCCATGCATCAAAGTCACCCGCTATAAGCTTTGGAGAATATAACATGGCGTCTTGAACTAGTCTATCAAGAAAAGATTCAAATTCTTGATAACTCAGGCTTGGTGGTGCATAACAGCTATAGATATATATCCCGCCGATCTTACCTCTGACAAAATACTCCTGACTATAAGGTTAAAAATAGCGATGTCAATGTCTATAAGGGTTTGACAGAGTAGCTCCTGAGCAGCTGAACAGTGGTTAAGATTTAATTGTAGAAGCTTCATACTTTAGCCTTTAATGCACGCTGATAGAATGGGCACTGCTTACCACCTGCAATATGGGCTTCATTGGCTTGACCACTAGATTTGCAGAGCACGCAAGCGGCTTCCTTGCTACACTGTTTAACATTGTGGCCTTTCTCCCCGCATTTAAAGCAGCAACCGCTGCGATCCTCATTTTTGCAGGTCCGCGCTTGGTGCCCAAAGTGTAAACACCTATAGCATCTGGAGAGAGGAGTTTTTTCCCGGATACGGCAAACTGACCAACCAATCCTAATTTTTTGGCACGTTAAAATCTTCTGCGCGATAAGCTGTGGGACAGATAGTGAAGCTGTCTGTGTGCCTGGGTATCCCCTTCGGATGGTTGTGACCCAGTTTACATCGAAATCATCAATTGCCGATATTTGTTCAGTTATACACTTAGCTACATCTTCCTTGGTCGTGACCTCATCCATATCATGTCTCTCAAGCGTTGTCAAATTGGACAGAGCCTTCATCATACGCGTGCTTAAGCTCAAGTAGTATTTCACCTTTGGCCGTTTTTAACACTCTTTTTACTTGTTCTCCGAGCTTGTTTAAATCAGCAGAGCCTTTTACAGTCCTTAGAATGTCGCTATAAGACATGCCTTCCTCATTGACTTTCTTTATAATGATAGCGTTCGGCTTAACTGGTTTGGGTCTTGGTTTTTTTGCCTTCTTCCTCGTTTGTGTAACCCATTCACGAGGTTGCAATTGATTTGCGTTTGCCAACGTTTCGCTATAAGATGCAGCAATTACCTCTTTTTCACCATTTTTCTTTGTAGTAGTGCTCTCCTTTCGCTTTGGCGAGTTCACCACATGTTCGCTATAGGATGCAGCAATTACCTCTTTTTCACCATTTTTCTTTGTAGTAGTGCTCTCCTTTCGCTTTGGCAAGTTCATCACAATCCCGGATATATCTTCTAGCCCACGTTTACCAGTTTGACTCCCTTTCTTAAAAGGAGGAGAGGTCTGCGTAAACTTAGAATCCTTCACAACAGATTTTCTTTCTTCCGTTTGCTATGTTTGCCTTCTCGTAGAGCCACATTATCTCACTTACTAAGTCCCTCATTGGCGGGTGAATGCTGCGCCTTGGAGGGGCCATCATACCAATAAGGTCCTTAAGTTTAGTACCTAAGAGCACAAAACATCTTTCTCTACAGCTTTTTCGCTACTATTTGCTGTGTTTGCGTTGTTTCCCTCTTCATGGTGTGTACCACTTAAATCAAGAGGAGCAACTCCAGCGTGCTCTACCGCGGGCGCCAAAGGTGATGAACACTCTCCTAGCCTACTATTTGCAACCACAATAGGTGACCTTGAGGTCCTTATGCTTTTAAAGGGATCAGCTTCGATTTTATTACCCTCCATATTTTTCCCTTAGTTTCGGCCCTTTTTGGTGAGTTGGCATCACCTTTAAGGGGGAGTAAAGCTTTTAACTTTTAAGCTTTGAGCTTTAGCTTTCGTTGGATTGTGTCCAGGCTAAAAGCTCTAATCAGAACTTTATGTATATGATGAAGTTTTGACGTATGTCAAAATTATCCAATCAGCTGATTTGATTGGCGCCAAAACTTAGTAAAAAGCTTTTGCTTATTAAATATTACCCAAATAAGGATTTATTACTTTTTAAGAAAAATGCAAATTTCATACCTGAGTGGCCTCGATTTTCTAACAATGGCACTGGCACTATCTTCACACTCTTCTATTTACCTTCTCTGGCAATTTTCACTTCGTAAATCACACTGTAAACACAATTTTTTTCGAGAGAAAAACAATAGCTTACGTCCGCACTGCACATATGTATCATGTACAGATGTGTATACATAAATGTATGTATTTGTATGAAGGATAAGGATAATAAAATACAGAAAACGATTGTGAAGACGTTCAAATTGTAAAATACTACAATTCTTCATATTGGCTGCGTTTCTTTATACATTCCGGATAATCCCATTTCACAGCCGGAATAAACAGAATGCGTTTGAAATATACGTTAACATATCATCAGGAACGTTCTAGAGAATAAGTAAACAAAAAAGTTTATTCCAAACGTTCAGAATGAATAAAGAAATTCAGCCATTATATCAAAATTACAGTTTTTTCAAAACTGAATCCCCTTCTGAAAAAAATTTCGTCGAGATTTTTGTGAATTGTGGGTGGAGATGTTGACCAATGTTTGCCAAATTTCAGATTTGTGTTTTCATCGACACTAGTAATGCTTGAGCCGAATTTCATCAAAATCGAATAACTTTAAAAAGATCTCCGCCCACATGGGTAGGGCGTGTGGCAGTGGACCGATTTTGAAATTTTTTCGTATTATTTTCTTCCCTAGCCAAAAGAAGATCGTGTGTAAATTTTCATTGAAATCGGAGCTCATTTTCTATTTTTGGCCGCACTTTGTATGGGGACGTTACACTGTATGGCGTAGTCAGGGGGGGAGGGGGATTGGGGGGATAGATGCCCCCCTTCGTCAGTGAAATTAAATTTTTTTATTTTTGAATTAATAACACATTACTATTTAACCATTCCGATTTATAATTTTTTTATTTCAGACTGGTGACAAATTATCTCTTAATGAATATATAAAATTATCGGTTGGTGGATTATGTATTTGAATATTTGCGAAATACACTAGGCCATTTTGCTTAGTTCCCCACAGTGTTGGGTAATAAAATTGTTCCTTCAGTACGAAATCTATACAAAAACTGTACTTTTCGACTGTAAATCGTATCGACTTTTTAATTTGCTCATATGCATGCATATGCTTCCCTTCAAGACCAATGATTTGATGGTATTCACGGGAAAGTTTATGTAGGTACATTTACATATTTTACACTTTTAACATAAATGTCAAGGCAGATATTTTAAGATACACTTCTTAGCAAACACATTTTTTTAAGTTATTATGAATGGATAAAAGAGACATCTCCTTTGAGTTCAGTACTAAAACTTGGCATTTCAAGTGCTTATCAAAACTTTATACATGTTAACTAGATTTATCTTAAAATTATATTATTTTAATTATTTGTTTATAAAAATGCAGTTTACACTTTTACAAAACCCGTATAAATCCAAAGTTTAATCTTTGCGCAACATTAAAAAAATCAGCAAACTTTCGTAAAGCTTTTTAATTAGATTTCCTAGAAATACATATTTTGAGTATGCAGTTTTGTAGCCCGATCAATTCAAATAAAGCGCAAGTTTAAAATACATAGCTTATCGTTGATTTTTAATATATTTATGTTTTTTTTTGATGAAGGCTTTGCTCATTTTCTTCATTAAAAAATCGTCGAACATACTTTGATAATATGGAAGAAAATTACCGACATCGTCAAAAATATGTCATACATANTATTTGTTTATAAAAATGCAGTTTACACTTTTACAAAACCCGTATAAATCCAAAGTTTAATCTTTGCGCAACATTAAAAAAATCAGCAAACTTTCGTAAAGCTTTTTAATTAGATTTCCTAGAAATACATATTTTGAGTATGCAGTTTTGTAGCCCGATCAATTCAAATAAAGCGCAAGTTTAAAATACATAGCTTATCGTTGATTTTTAATATATTTATGTTTTTTTTTGATGAAGGCTTTGCTCATTTTCTTCATTAAAAAATCGTCGAACATACTTTGATAATATGGAAGAAAATTACCGACATCGTCAAAAATATGTCATACATAAACTGTAAATCACAGATACTTTAAATTTGCACTTTATTAGACTAAAATTGAATGAGCTAAAAAACTGCAAAATATTAAGAGATTAAATTGAAATAGAAAGTTCGAAATTTTTACGAAAGTTTGTCGATTTTTTTTTAATGTTGTTCAAAGATTTAACATATTTTCATTTAGTGTTTGCTAGGGAATATACTATGTTTTTATAAACAAATAATTCAAATTGAAATATAATAAAATAAATAGTTAAATCTAGACAATATGTGAGTGTCGTAAAGTTATGATATTTAAGAACATCTCTTTCTTAATTAACGATGACACTGTTTCACTGTTCAACATTTTGTTTTAATAAAATTTAGTATCGAAAATGTTCATTCCAAACTTGCCAAGGAATGTGATATAATGGTCCGTTCAAAACCTTTTTTCAAAACTTATAAAGACAAAAACGAGAAGGCGAAGACAAAAAGAGAATACAAAAATTTCCCGCAGTGAATTTTCAGATGCTTAAAACGGTATAGTAATTTAATTTTTTAAATTCAAATAAAGCATGAATACCCTATGGAATAAACGAGTAGATAAAAAATATATAACTGTAAAACTGGCACATACATAAATATATGAATGAATGCACTCAGACGACGCCTCTAGCCATTGTGTGTCCCAAATGTAAGTTATCGATGGACATTTTTTTCAAGAAAATTTTGTCAAAACTGCACTAAAATGAATAAAATAAAATAAGTTAAGGTCTCGTTAAAGTTACTAAAAGCCATTTAGTGAAAGGAGTTATTCAAACTCTAATGAAAATTACTAACAATTTGTACTAATTTACTTCGTTTTTAAAAAAGCTTGTCGCGCGAATAGGAAACCGGTATTTAAATATCTGCACACATACATATACATACATACCTAACCAATTATGCATGTACGCTGAATTCGCCGACAAGCTTTTTTAAAAACGAAGTAAATTAGTACAAATTGTTAGTCATTTTCATTAGAGTTTAAAACTCCTTTCGCTAAATGGCTTTTATTTACTTTAACGAGACCTTAACTTATTTTATTTTATTCATTTTAGTGCAGTTTTGACAAAATTTTCTTGCTAAAAAATCTTTTGTTACACTACTTCATTTTATTCCTACGATTGTACAGGTTAAATAAAAGCCTGTTTTGTAAAAATATTTTTTTACATTATTTTATTTTATAATTTTTAGTCCATTTATAAAAGCGTTGTATATTAAAAAGTGTTATTTTATTTTAATTAAAAAATTTTGCAATAGATGTTAAAATAATTCAACTTGCAATGAAAGAGAGCAGAAGACTTGCCAAGCAAAATGTTGTTTGCTTACGGTTTGTACAAACATACATATGTACATATAACAGCAGTTAATTTTATTTAAAGAAATGCCGTGTCGTCCATTTCCGCTTAGCGTGGCATATATTTCGGCCCAATATTTAACTGCTTCCGGCGGGGCGACATCTGGAGTCTTCTAATTCCTAGAACGAGGTTCATATCTAGACTAGGTTGATATTTATAATTTGCCACAAATAGCTTTGCTTCACTATCGCCGGCAGGTTTAACGATTTTATAGTGGTTTTACGTTTTTTGGCAAATTACGCTCTGTTAGCCATAAATATTATTATTTTTTGACCGCCTTTGAATCAAGACCCCTGGAGCCTATGGGGAATTCATTTATATATTAAATTGCATTGTCATCGTGATTGGAACGATGCTAAAAATTTCAAGTCTCTAACTTGTCGGGAAGTCCGTTTAAAATCGATTGGAAATTTCCGCGATTTGCGCAAGAAGACCAAGTTACTGCACTTCCAGAGGCCAAGCCCTTTCATTTGACACCTCATTTTTCAGAATCGGGAGAACGGTGTAAATATCATATTTTTAAACGCAGGTGGCAACCCTATTAAAAAAATTTATCCTCGCTGCACGTCCAGAGGCANGTTTTTTGGCAAATTACGCTCTGTTAGCCATAAATATTATTATTTTTTGACCGCCTTTGAATCAAGACCCCTGGAGCCTATGGGGAATTCATTTATATATTAAATTGCATTGTCATCGTGATTGGAACGATGCTAAAAATTTCAAGTCTCTAACTTGTCGGGAAGTCCGTTTAAAATCGATTGGAAATTTCCGCGATTTGCGCAAGAAGACCAAGTTACTGCACTTCCAGAGGCCAAGCCCTTTCGTTTGACACCTCATATTTCAGAATCGGGAGAACGGTGTAAATATCATATTTTTAAACGCAGGTGGCAACCGTATTAAAAAAATATATCCTTACTGCAGATCANCATAAATATTATTATTTTTTGACCGCCTTTGAATCAAGACCCCTGGAGCCTATGGGGAATTCATTTATATATTAAATTGCATTGTCATCGTGATTGGAACGATGCTAAAAATTTCAAGTCTCTAACTTGTCGGGAAGTCCGTTTAAAATCGATTGGAAATTTCCGCGATTTGCGCAAGAAGACCAAGTTACTGCACTTCCAGAGGCCAAGCCCTTTCATTTGACACCTCATTTTTCAGAATCGGGAGAACGGTGTAAATATCATATTTTTAAACGCAGGTGGCAACCCTATTAAAAAAATTTATCCTCGCTGCACGTCCAGAGGCAAACCCTTTCATTTGACACCTAATTTTTGAAAATCGGGAGAACGGTGTAAATATCATATTTTTTAAACGCAGGGGGCAACCCTATTAAAAATATATCCTTACTACACATCCAGAGGCCAAGCCCTTTCATTTGACACCTTATTTTTGAAAATCGGGAGAACGGTGTAAATATCATATTTTTTAAACGCAGGGGGCAACCCTATTAAAAATATATCCTTACTACACATCCAGAGGCCAAGCCCTTTCATTTGACACCTTATTTTTGAAAATCGGGAGAACGGTGTAAATATCATGTTTTTTAAACGCAGATGGCAACCCTATTAAAAGAATATATTCTTACTGCACGTCCAGAGGCCAAGCCCTTTCGTTTGACACCTCATATTTCAGAATCGGGAGAACGGTGTAAATATCATATTTTTAAACGCAGGTGGCAACCCTATTAAAAAAATATATCCTCGCTGCACGTCCAGAGGCCAAGCCCTTTCATTTGACACCTCATTTTTGAAAATCGGGAGAACGGTGTAAACCGTATTAAAAAATATATCCTTACTACACATCCNTATATCCTTACTGCACATCAAGAGGCCAAGCCCTTTCATTTGACACCTCATTTTTGAAAATCGAGTGAACGGGGCAAATCTTATGCAATTAAGAAAATTGCCTTCGCACAGAATAGTATCTCCAGCCACACCAACTTTCCGCGGATATTTGCCGCAGCATTTACATTACAGCATTACTTATGAAGTAGAACGTCAGCAGTGAACCTTCGCGAAGGCATCTCTGCCACTTATAGCTACATATCGTCGCCTCAGAAAACGGATGACGAATGTGCAAAATCACGATTTTGGGATTTTGATGCAGATTTACTAAGTTGGACATGCTCTTTCGATTTCTGCAATCCATTTTTTTATATCTCCATTAGTTTTTGAGATATTTCGTGCGCATTTTGTCGTATGTTACATAATATTAATGATTGGGTATGCCTTTTGTTGTATGTGCTGAAAATGCGTCACATACGACAAATTCCCATACAAACGTACCTTTTTTTTAATCATAAAACGTTTGTCGTATGTGGCACATACGACAAATTCCCATACAAATGTAATCTTTTTTTAATCATAAAACATTTGTCGTATGTATCGCAAAACTTTGAACTTACGACAATTGGATGGTCCTCTACTATAACGATACAATTAAAATTGAAAATTAAACTAAGTAACTAATTTTAAAATTTTAAATTTTTAAATTTTAGCTTGCACTGAGTCTCCAATGAAATGAAAGAGATAAAAATGTACAAAAGACTGAATTTAAGTATTGTTTTTTGTTTTTATATAAAGAAAACGTATGTTCGTAACATATTTACAGCATAAGAGATGTACAGATTTTTTTTATTAAATACATGATTATGTTTTTGTTATGTTTTTTCTAATAAGTAATCATTATTTAATAAATATGTCTGTTTTTTTCATCAAATTATACCATCGTCGTTGAAATAGATACTTTACTATTGTCGTATGTTCTGTGGACAAAACAAAGTGGTGAGTAAACGCTACTTACGACAAATGTATACGGGATGAAAAGTAAATTTTCTCATTAACGTTAAGAGATATTACATTTAAAAATATGGGAAATCAAAACTAATAACACCAACTACGTCTCCTTCAAGAGTTACAAAAATCTACCGTACAGTTTCGAATTAATTCGACCTTAAACTTCAAAGTGAATTTTCTCAAAACCGTGTTTTGTAACATTCGACATCCGTTTTCTGAGACGACGATATGTATATGAACGCACGTTGTTTGGTCCACGAATACATACGCGTAAGAACAACAGCGGAAATTTTTTCTACCTAACATTCGCGAACGCGAACTATCTGGACTGGTTTTATGCTTCTCGTTCGCGAAAAACATGTAATTTTGCACTTGAATCTCTAAGACAAATGAAGTGCCGCACACAGTGATGGCAAAATTAGTCTGAAAGAAGAAAGGTGAAAAGTTGATTTTTTGAAATAAAGATGAAATTCGACATTTTCTGGAAAAATTCGATTTTATCCGAATTTAGCAACACAAAGTTCGATTTCAAAAATTCGCCATTTTGGAGCTAAAATTCGATTAAAATTCGAATATCGAAGCTTCGAATATCGAATTTACCCATCCCTACTTTCTGGCCCCCCGGAGCTTTCGTTCGTGAATTCGAATATAGGCCTAAAAAAGGAAATAACTTAGCTAATATTCTCCGTCATAACACTGAATCAAAAAACTAGTTATTAAATCTGCTTTAAGTATTTATTACCAAAATGTAAGAGGCTTAAATACTAAATTAACGAACTTATACTTTAAACGCCTTGAATGTAAATATAATATTCTTTCTTTCTTCCAAATAATTATCATATCTATAGACAAGATAGGGAGGACAAAATCGGCGGTGGCGTACTCTTCGCTGAAGACTCTTCAATGCCATCTGAAGAAGTTAGTCTTCCACACATTGATTCAGTAGAATTCAAATGCATTCGTGTACAGGTTGGAAAAGCGTCTCTATACTTAGCTCTATGCTATATTCCTACCCGATCTGACACATAGGTTTATTCATGACTCATCTCTTTACTGAAATCAGTTAATTTATCTGATTTAATGAATGTGTTTGGTGATTTTAATTTACCAAGCATATCATGGAACATCATTGACAATGATATCGTACCTTTCGCGTCTAGTGCGTGCAACAACGTATTTTTAGAGGAGATGGTTGAACTCTGCCTAACTCAGGTTAATGTACTTCACAATAAGGTTGGTAAAGTATCAGATTTTTTTATGTTGATGATGCATCTAAGTCCATTATAAATAAGTGTGATCCACTAGTTTTGCCCGAAGATGTCTACCACCCTACTATGGAGTTGTCTTACGAAGTTATAAGTGATGGCCAAAATTGCGGTACCCAATCATACGAACCAAATATTCGCTTTGATTTTTCGAAAGCCAACTTTAAAAAGCTTAACAAAGAACTGTCTAAATTGTCATGGCCTGCATTTAAAGAAAATATTGAACAAATCGTTGCACTTTTTAACTTTACTTTACATAAATTATTTGAAAAGCATGTGCCTAAACGTATGTATGTTCCTGAAGAACAAACACAGTTATGGTTCACTAAAGAACTGAGAAATTTGAAAAAACAGAAAGTCACGTTATTTTAGATTACACAAGAAAAAAACCGGTTTACACTCATACTATGTAAAATACTCACTTTTGCGTCATAAGTTTTTCGAATTAAACAAAAAGTGTAATAAAGCTTACTTGTGTAAAATCAAACGGCGTATAATATGTAACCCCAAATCATCTTATGACTTCGTAAACTCCAAGCATAATGTACGTGGGTTTCCTGCCGCCATGAAGTATCAAAATACCGCCTCTAGTGATAATCAAACAATTTCTAACATGTTCGCTCAGTTTTTTAAATACAATTATTCTTTTAACTCACATGCTAATATTGACTATCCTTTTAAACTATGTTCAGTGAACTCAATAAGTATCCCAGTAATATCTCCCGAGTATAGTGGAGACCGTTGAAGTGATTAGAAGTGATCGTGGGGCGCTCACTTTGATCATCGATTACACGTAATTTTTAAAACTTTTTAATTTCCAAAATGAACTGTCTAATATGCAAGGAAAGAATTGAACGCAATAGTGCAAGTAAAATTGACTGTTGTGATTGCAAAAACTATTTTCACTGCAAATGTGTTAATATCAAAGCTGCTGATATTGAGTTTTTCAAGGAAAACAATAAGAAATATCGTTGTGACAAGTGCGGTGCTTTGCGCAGGAAAACATTACAACAACCAACAACAATGCTAACTCAGATAGCGGAAATCCAAAGCCAACAACAAAATACATCTACTGCCAGTAAAAACAAAGTGTTTCTCTTGAACACATGCGAACATCTGAGAATAAAGTTGGGCATTCGGCAAGTCAACGCTCCGGTGAGCAGCGCAAATAGGGTTGCCAGATTTTTAATGCGCAAAATCAGTACGTTATACTTTTTCATGCTAAAAAAATCAGTACATTTTTATTCAAAGCGAAATTATGAATGTAAGTAACAGATAATACTTAAAACGCCAGAGCACTTGTGTTTAACAATATTTTTGTATATAAATAAAATATAGTTTATAAAAAATAAAAGTTTTATTCACTTGAGTGTACACATCATTGTACACAGAAGCCAATAAATTATTTTATATTTATGACATTTTCGAATAGTCATAATGAGATCATTTCTATCTTCAGTGTTTAAGTAGTTAAAGAATTCTATACATTCCATAGTAATCTTACTTTTAATTTGCAGTTCACTTTTTTAATCAGAAACCGGTTTCTCTCTTTGCGCCAGGAAGCAAAATTTATAATAGGTGCATTCTTTTGCAACCGAGCTACAAAAGAACACTCGCTTAAATGACGAAATAAACGCAAAGCAAGAACACAAACTCGGCTATTTATCCGAGTCCAGCCAGGTCGGTTAAAAAANATTATTACCTGAAAATTTGGATAAATAAGAGCCTTATAAAATTGTAACATAACATAACATAACATAATNGGCTATTTATCCGAGTCCAGCCAGGTCGGTTAAAAAATACGCGACCTGAAGGGTAGTGTTGGTAAGTGAAAAAACTGCTCTATTGTGAATTGTTAATGTGAAAGTGGAGACCGAAATTTTTTTTCTTTATATACGTGACTTATATTATAAATAAGTATGTATATAACGCAAATACCTTGCATAATTACTCATTTAAATTGGTTTTTGTATCTAAATCCCGTTAAACTAATCACATGTTACCAGCCACCAACAGGGNGTGTTAGTGGACATGAAAATACTGGTACGTAATCCTCCAAAAACTAAAAATCGAAAAAATTTTACATAGCGCTCTTTGCAAGTGGACTACTTATATCNAGAAGAGTTAACATTTGATGCTATTTTTTCAGAATATAAAAAGATTTTGCTCTGTGTTAGTGGACATGAAAATACTGGTACGTAATCCTCCAAAAACTAAAAATCGAAAAAATTTTACATAGCGCTCTTTGCAAGTGGACTACTTATATCTACAGCGTGGCGACGAATAACTGTTACCCCGGTTTGTTTGATAAATAAAAGGGCCCTTTAGAGATTTTGCGAAAAAAGTGTTTTATTGTTAATTTTCCACAGATTTTACTTTAGTTGTATTAATTAGTTATTAAATTTTAGTTCCTATTTACATTTGCCAGCAGTTTAAACTTTGAGAGAAAAGTTCATTTGGCACGCAAGTCTTTTTCAGGTGTATTTTTTCTTAGGCTTTGTATAAAAAAATTCAAAAAAGAAAAAACTGTGTAGGGTTGGTCGAATGAATGGCCGTCCTAGTCACCAGTTCTGAGTCTTTTCGATTTTTGAGTATGAGGCCTTATGTTGGACAAAAGGGGGAGTATAAAGGACTCGCAATAGAGAAAATTTGCCTATGGTCACAGAAGATATGGAATAAATTAACGGACGAAGACCTGCGTGCCAAATAAACTTCTCTCTCAAAGTTTACACTGCTGGAAAATGTAAATAGGGATTAAAATTTAATAACTAATTAATACAACTAAAGTAAAATCTGTGGAAAATTAACAATAAAATACTTTTTTCGCAAAATCTATAAAGGAACCTTTTATTTCGCAAAAAAACCTGGTTAACAGTTATTCGTCGTCACGCTGTACATATTTTTTCAAACCAGTATTTAGGGACTTCATCTATAATTCCTTATGGCTTAAATTAATTTTTTGAACTACGCAAAAACTTTTAAAGACTAATAATACGCTAAAAAGAGTATCTAACTCTATGTCATGTATGCAAAACTCGTTTACAATGTCAGTAAATTGTGAAAAAAGGATTGTAAGTTATAGGCAAAAGCCATTCGAGTACTCAAATTTGTTGTTATTAAACTGAAAGTCGGTTTCGAGATAACTAACAACACTCGACAAAAAAACGTCAGCCTTATTTTTACAAAATTTAAGCTCCATCATATTATCGCAACTGGTACGTAACGACCCGCCGGTATGCCCATAAAACGATTGATCTTTTTGTTGTATTAATTTCTTGGACATATCAAACATTATTTGAAACATGTCAAGTATAATTAAATTATTTTCTTTTTACTTTTTACAGTACAGTTTAAGGAAGTTCCAGCGTTATGTAAAAACCTTAAGAAAATCCTAAAGTATTTTGTTTGAATTGAAAATTCAGTACAAATCAGTACAAATTTTTAAAAATCAGGACATTAGTGTACTGATTGAGGTAATGAATAAAATCAGTACAAGAGTTGAAAAATCAGTACTGTACTGATAAAATCAGTACGTCTGGCAACCGTAAGCGCAAAGCAGTAATCGTAGCAGAACAAGGAGGTAATGTTCAACTGCAAGAGCAGCACAAAGCAACAAACGATAACGAAAATGATAAAATAACTCTTCAGCTCTTATACGAAGAGATAATTAACCTTAAACAAATAAACATTGACTTTCCCAGTTCAATACAACAACTGAAGGAAGAAAACAACGAATTAAGGGTGAAGGTATCTAAGCTTGAAAGTAAGCCAAATTGGAGAACAAAAGCTACTAGAAAATTCCGTTTAAATTGTAGGAGTGCCTAACGTTAATCACGAAAATGCAAAAGAGTGTTTAAGCAAAATTTTCAGTGATGCATTAAATGTGATGGTATGATGGAATGATGAAATTGAGAAGTTTAACATCAAACGCATAAATGTGAGGGGATTTTCACCATCGAAAGTCAGCTTCAAAAATATTATTTGCGTAAAGCTCGCATCGGCAGAAAGCAAAAAGAAGATCATGAAGGCCAAACGAACGGCAAGGAAGAATCTAAACACGTCACCATTTTCCGATGTTAACAATAAAAACCTTTACATTAATAATTGCCTTACTAACTACAACAAAGCTTTGTTTTTTGCAGCGACTAAGGTGAAAAAGGAAAAGCATTTTAAGTATTTATGGTTTAGCAGCTCACGACTATTCGTGAAAAGGTCTGAAAATTATAGGGCTCTTTATATAAGAACATTTGAAGATCTAGCTAATATCCCTATTTAGAGAATTGTAAACTCATATTAATTTTAAGCAAAACTATGAATTCAAGATCCGTTTTTATAGAAAACAGCCCTACCATAAGTGTTATTACCGATTTCAACTTAGTAGCATCTGAAGCCAATACATTAACTGTTTTACATCAAAATGTAAGAAGTCTTAGACGGAATTTCGATTCATTAGCTTGCAACCTTGAATACTTTAAAAATCTTCCCGATATTGTTTTCGCTTCAGAAATATGGATTTTTTCCTATGAAATTAATGATTACCATATCCCTAGTTATAATTTCTTTGCAAATACAAATGATTCATATTCAGTAGGTGGTGTAGGAGTATTTATACATAATACGTATGAGTGCGAATTTATACGTTCCTGTCTGTCGAGCGCTGATATTATAATAATATCTTTGAAAATAAACAATGAACCATTCAGCTTCGCGTGTGTATACAAGTTTCATTCACAGTCATTTCAGCTGTTCCATGAAGAATTTTCGGTTTTTCTGAGTAGACAAAAAACATCAAATCTCATCATTTTGGGCGATTTCAATTTAGATTTATTAGGTGCCAATGTTGCTTTAGATAACCATCGTGCACTTATTGCGGATCATGGCCTAATTTCTTTTATGAATAGGACTACACGGCCTGTTTCAGGCTCTTGTTTAGACCATGTTTAAGGGCGGTTCAGTAATATGGCATCCAGAACGTTGGCCGGTATACACCTTGACCTTGGAATTTCTGACCATTGCTTAATTGGTCTACAATTTAGAAGTTTGCATAATGAGCGAAACAACAATAACAACCAATTGCTAGATAAGACAAAAATTAATTTTAAATTTCTTAATGAAGTTCTACGTTATGAAAGCTGGGAAACGGTATACGCAAAAAAGGACGTGACCAAGGCGTTTAATTTATTTATAAATAAACTTAAAGAATACGTAAACCAGTCAAGCTTTGCGGTTTTTCCAAAAAAATCCGATGTAAGGCTCAAGCTTTGGATTACACGAAGCTTAATTAAAAAAATCAGGCTAAAAAACAAGTTGCGCAAAAAATGTTACAAGCATCCAACCAATACTAGACTCCGGAAACGTATGCACTGTTTGACAACTAGACTTAGGCGGTGTGCGAGTTGACCTAAATTTTAGTACCTAAACTAATATTCCACTGGAAATTTTCAGTGCTGCTACAATTTAGGAAAACAGCTGCTAAAACTGTGCGACTTCGTTTAACAACCTAAATTGTTTGTTTTGGAATTTGAATCTGTTTGCTTTTAATAAATATATCTATAAAATGAATAATTTTGTGGTGGCTTTGGGACTATTTAACAATATAATAAAATTGCAACAGAAAAGGAGAATGTTAAGCAGACGATTTGAAGTTAATCACGCAGTGTAGTACTTTCCAAGGGTAAGTTTTAACTATATATTCTATGCTAAAAAGACAATAACATAGCATAATCATTATTTTAGCGATACCGATTATGCACAACTGGATATTCTTGCGAAATTTTTTAAAGCTGTTTTGAGAAAGGACAATGTTATTATAAAGCAGCACTTACGGATGACTACCACAGCCTTGGAATCAGTTATGAATTTTGCGGAAAACTTCTTGTGTACGCAAAGAGGTTGGACACATTATTTTAATGTCCCTGTGTTTCTCTACTGGCTTGGATTTGGCGCCAGCTATCGTGTTACAGGGGCATCTTTCTCTATATCCCGCTATACTGTTCGTGACATTGTACACAAGTGCCTTGAAGGATTTTTGGAGTTCATGCCAACGGTCATAAAATATCCTTCCATAGATAAATATCCCGATATCGCGGAAAAGTTTAACAGGCGGTCTGGGTGCTCAATATTCAGCAACGCGGTGGGAGCTATAGATGGATCTCATGTGCGAGTTTCTGTACCCATCCGAATACGAGATCAATACATGAACAGAAAATCTCAAACATCTATTTAATTTCAAGCGGTGTGTTCTAGCAGTATGGAATTTATTTCAATTTGTTGCGGATATCCTGGATCAGTACACGACGAACGCGTGTTGAAAAACAGTAAGCTTTACGCAGATCACAGCTTTCCACAAGCAGGCTATTTTCTTTTAGGTGACAGTGGTTATGCATGCCGAACCAGATCAATAACTATTTTAACACCATATAAAAGAGTGAACCGGCTAACAAGGAGACAAAGAAAATTCAATTAATTACACAGTAAAGCCCGTAGTGTAATTGAATCAGCGTTTGGCATGTTGAAAGTACGTTGGCGTTCTATTTTCGACAAAATATTGCGTTTAAAAATAACGCGCTGTGTTGAAGCAATCGCAGTAGCTGTTATAATGCATAATATATGCCTTAACGATGGATTTGAAGAAGTTCGTGAAATACAGGAGGTAATATTTCAACGAAACAGTGATTCTATTATTAACATGGAAGACGACCAACATAATGATGCCGCCGCTTTGCGCGATGATATTGCAAGCCGTATTACAATGTAAATTTTCAATTCAAATTTATTTAAATTAAAAAAAAAACAAATATTGAATTCATTTCAATTTAATATATGAAAAATTAACAACATTTCATAAGATAAACAAACAATTATTATTAATATTTCAGTCTTCAGTTCGTTTTACTCATATCAGGCAAAATGAATAAAAAATTAAAAAATAAAAAATATTAATAAAAACTTTAATAACTAAAAATTAATCCAAATCTCAGTATAAAGCAGACCTTATTCTGAATCAGAGGACTAACTGCTTATAAAGAATTTTTTTTTTTAAAACTTCGAAAAGGACCTTGCTGCCTTGCGCACCTCCTTATCAGTTTTCAATAAGGAGGTGTTTATTTGATCATCGCCTTTTTTCCTGCCTCTTCTGGTAAAAGACGTGGATGAAGGCTGCAGATCATCATTTGAAGTATCCTCATTGCTTTGGCCACGACGAGCAATTGGTGAGGATGCATGTTGAGGTGAAGCTAGCGGATCCTCAATTTCAATAACCTCACTGTTTAGTACCAGCGGCGGGTTTATATTATGCCGCTTTCAGCAAAATATATGCATTTTTTCGAAGTGGTGCCAGGTTGTTGCTATCTCTATGTCCTCAGACCCGCATCCTGTTGGAGGATCTTTGATGCGCTGAAATTATGAACGCAGAATATGTGAATAATGCATATTCCCCAATAGTTTTTGCAACACGCGCCTTATATTTTTCAATCAGATTAGCCCACTTTTTTTTTAATTTCAGCCAATCTTCGCCTATTCCACTTTTTAAACCTACTTGCCTGAAAAAAATTGAACAATGGTAGCGTAGGCATAGAAATACTGGTAATAAATTATCACTTGCTCCCAAGCAGTCCTAGCGTCCATCACTTTCCCCGTGAACAGATGGTCTAGCTCCATCCTGGCATCTATAAATAGATTTAGGATTTCTCTCTATTTAGGTAGCAACTTAGACGTACTCGCACACAGCCTTAATAAAGAAATTCGTTGTAGACGGGATGGATACTATAAGAATTCGTTCATAGCTACACAAGGTGACATAAAGAAAGAATGGGAGGTAGTGAATAATATTATAAATCTTAATGCCAAGAGCAATGTTAACTCGATTATTTTAAACGAAGACGGTGTTGATATTTCTGACTCTTTGGAAGTTGCTAATGAGCTCAACGATTTTTTCACTAATGTTGGAATAGTTTCCGTGCCTAGTAGTAATTTAGAACATTGCATGTGCTATACTGATCAAATACACTCCGTATGCGTTCCTCCTAGAAGTAGCTTCTTCTTTGATCCAATTTCTGGTTCGGAAATACTTGATATAATAAAATCTCTGAACAATTCTAATTCTAGTGGAAATGACAACATTTCGAATCGAACGATAAAGAACATAGCACTATCCATTGTAGACATTTTAAAACATTTATTCAATTCAAGTATAGTCGCTGGAGTTTTTCCAGAAGACTTGAAATGTGCAATCGTAATACCACTCCTCAAAAAAGGTAATAAAAAAGAAAAAAAACAATTATAGACCTATTTCTCTGTTATCCTCAATCTCGAAAATTTTTGAAAAAGCTGTGAAATGTAGAGTTTTATCATACTTAAACAAAATTAATTACTTTAGTCCCATGCAATTCGGTTTTGGGTCAGGCCTTTCAACTGAAGACGCTCTTCTTGAGTTTTGTTCTTTTATATATAAGGCAATTGAAAAAATTGTGCTAGTCTTTTTGTTGATATTACAAAAGCATTTGATATGGTTGACCATAATATTCTCCTAAATAAGCTAAACTCCACTGGTTTTCGCGGAACCATTCTTAGTTGGTTTAAGTCCTACATAACGAATAGAATTCAAAGGGTGAAAATCGACAACAATCTGAGTGCAACCAGACTCATAACTTTAGGTGTTCCACAGGGTTCAGTTCTCGGACCAATTTTATTTCTGATTTATATCAATTCTGTATTTTTGTTGCCTTTTAAAGGAAAAGTAACGGCTTTTGCCGATGGTCTTTCGATTGCTTATGGATCAAATAGTGAATTTGATCTTTTTGCAAATATAAATCATGATGTGCAATTACTTAGGGCAGCGAAACGAAATTAATGTATTTTAGTCTTTGTGGAAAGGAAATACCTAACACTGAATTAATTTTTATGCCTCCAGCTGTACACAAGTTGTGTAGCAATGCGTGTGCTCAGCAAAAATCTCTAAACACTTTTGACCAGAAAACAGTATGTGTCCATAAATGTTTCAAGATCGAAGTTGTTTTTAATTTCAAGTACCTAGGAGTTATAGTTGATCAGAATTTAAGCTGGTCATCACATATTTCGGCCTTGAAGCATTATCTGCTATCAACTGTACGCTCTACCGCCTAAAAAAACTGTGTTCAAGAAATATGCTGAAAATAAATTACAGTATGGATTGAGTTGTTGGGGTTGTGCATATACCACTAAAATTCGACCACTGTTAGATTTACAGAAATGTCTCATACGCAGAATTTGCAACGTCGGCCGTCTAGCACATTCTTTGGGTCTTTTTAAAAATCTTAATATTCTCCCCGTGAAACATTTGTATTATTATAAAGTTTTAAAAATTTTCTTTTTGAGGAGCGGCTATCTACAAAGCCCAATATACACTTCCTATNTTTTAAACGAAGACGGTGTTGATATTTCTGACTCTTTGGAAGTTGCTAATGAGCTCAACGATTTTTTCACTAATGTTGGAATAGTTTCCGTGCCTAGTAGTAATTTAGAACATTGCATGTGCTATACTGATCAAATACACTCCGTATGCGTTCCTCCTAGAAGTAGCTTCTTCTTTGATCCAATTTCTGGTTCGGAAATACTTGATATAATAAAATCTCTGAACAATTCTAATTCTAGTGGAAATGACAACATTTCGAATCGAACGATAAAGAACATAGCACTATCCATTGTAGACATTTTAAAACATTTATTCAACTCAAGTATAGTCGCTGGAGTTTTTCCAGAAGACTTGAAATGTGCAATCGTAATACCACTCCTCAAAAAAGGTAATAAAAAAGAAAAAAAACAATTATAGACCTATTTCTCTGTTATCCTCAATCTCGAAAATTTTTGAAAAAGCTGTGAAATGTAGAGTTTTATCATACTTAAACAAAATTAATTACTTTAGTCCCATGCAATTCGGTTTTGGGTCAGGCCTTTCAACTGAAGACGCTCTTCTTGAGTTTTGTTCTTTTATATATAAGGCAATTGAAAATATTGTGCTAGTCTTTTTGTTGATATTACAAAAGCATTTGATATGGTTGACCATAATATTCTCCTAAATAAGCTAAACTCCACTGGTTTTCGCGGAACCATTCTTAGTTGGTTTAAGTCCTACATAACGAATAGAATTCAAAGGGTGAAAATCGACAACAATCTGAGCGCAACCAGACTCATAACTTTAGGTGTTCCACAGGGTTCAGTTCTCGGACCAATTTTATTTCTGATTTATATTAATTTTGTATTTTTGTTGCCTTTTAAAGGAAAAGTAACGGCTTTTGCCGATGGTCTTTCGATTGCTTATGGATCAAATAGTGAATTTGATCTTTTTGCAAATATAAATCATGATGTGCAATTACTTAGGGCAGCGAAACGAAATTAATGTATTTTAGTCTTTGTGGAAAGGAAATACCTAACACTGAATTAATTTTTATGCCTCCAGCTGTACACAAGTTGTGTAGCAATGCGTGTGCTCAGCAAAAATCTCTAAACACTTTTGACCAGAAAACAGTATGTGTCCATAAATGTTTCAAGATCGAAGTTGTTTTTAATTTCAAGTACCTAGGAGTTATAGTTGATCAGAATTTAAGCTGGTCATCACATATTTCGGCCTTGAAGCATTATCTGCTATCAACTGTACGCTCTACCGCCTAAAAAAACTGTGTTCAAGAAATATGCTGAAAATAAATTACAGTATGGATTGAGTTGTTGGGGTTGTGCATATACCACTAAAATTCGACCACTGTTAGATTTACAGAAATGTCTCATACGCAGAATTTGCAACGTCGGCCGTCTAGCACATTCTTTGGGTCTTTTTAAAAATCTTAATATTCTCCCCGTGAAACATTTGTATTATTATAAAGTTTTAAAAATTTTCTTTTTGAGGAGCGGCTATCTACAAAGCCCAATATACACTTCCTATAGTCACACAGCATTTAATAATTTATAATAAATGAAATGGCATTACCTCTATTCTTTCACTGAAAACTTAAAGCCATTAACTATTTTCTTATTTAAGTAGGCTAAGTTTATTCGTACCCCGGGCGGAGCGGCTGTATTTAATTTGTTGTGCTATGTCCATATCGTTGTAAAGGTCATGCAGCTGGGGTATTCGCCAGCGCCAAAGCACAAGTTCCCGTAAATCTTCCGCAGAATCTTTCTCTTGAAAACTCCAAGAACCCCCCATCATGATGAAGCGGGACTTGTTGACTTGTTACTTGTCAATTGCCTATTCAGACTAAAGTCTAATTGATTCTACGTTGGATTTCTAAGCTGAAATCAGGCCACTGATGCCACATGTAGGGGAAATTTTCCCAATTGTAGGGATTTTCAGCTCTAAAAATGCGTGCGTAAGGTAAAAAGGCAAATTTTGTGTATATGTATCTTAAAATGTAGGGAATTTTTGAAATGTGAATAAAAATGTTTTGCAACATACGTATCTACAGCGTGGCGACGAATAACTGTTACCCTGGTTTTTTTGAGAAATAAATTAGCTATTACTTTTTAATGCCTATTTACATTTGCCAGCAGTTTGCACTTTGAGAGGAAAGTTCATTTGCCACGCAAGTCTTTTTCAGGTGTGTTTTTTCTTAGGCTTTGTATAAAAACATACAGAAAAGAAGAAAACGGTATACGGTTGGTCGAATGAATGGCCGTCCTAAACCATGTTCACATATCAATATTATCTCAATCAAAACTCGTTTTTTATTCACCCCGTTTACACTGGCGAATCTCAGATTATTAGCCGTCAAGTTTGTTGTGCTTGTTATTTTCACATCTCAAGGAAAAGTTATGTTTCTTCTCTGTGCCACCGTGATCACATTTTTCTGCTATAATAAGCAATATAAATATATTTTAACTTAGGTAGGTAGGTAGGTAGAAGTGGGTCGGCCAGGAATGGTGAACCCAGATGACTTAGCCTGCTTCTGCACATTGCAGGGCATTTACACAAGAGATGCAAGACTGTCTCCTCCTCTTCGTCGTCCTTGCAGCTTCTGCAACATCTACGAAAGGGCGAGTGAAACGTGAAGGAGCTCAGAGCTTTGATCGCAGCCTGGCTATCACTAAAAATGATCCCATCATTTCGGTTCCAAGCTTCTCAGCAGCTTCCATGATGGCTGAAACTTCAGCTTGGAATACGCTGCAGTAGTTCGGTAACCTAAAACAGATTTTTAGAGGAGGGTTTCGTGAGAAAACGGCGCCTCCTACCTTGCCGTCGAGTTTTGAACCATCTGTATAGATGTTAATGCTATCGGATGGAGTGTTGAAATCTTCTTTCCACTCCTCCCTGCTTGGAATTCTGGTGCTGAAGTTGCTTTCCGGAATCGATGTCGAAGCACAGCGGTCTGTGCTGTTCGGAATGAAGCAGAATTCATTTAATATACAAGAGTGTCCCTGGGCTACAGGTTGCCATTGGGATGCCTCTCTTAAGCGAAGAGCAGCGAGCGCTGCCATCTGCTTTCCTACCAAATCCAGTGGCACAAGATCCAAAATAGCGTTCAGAGCATAGCTTGGCGTGGTTCTGAGCGCTCCGATTATGCAGATCATACTAGATCTTTGCACCTTGGTGAGAAGCCTGAGATTGACCTCTTTATCTAACGCTGGCCAAAACACGATCACTCCATACAGGAGTATTGGTCTGACGACTGCTATATATCCATCTACAGATCCAGGAACTGAGGCCCCATCTCTTGCCTATGGCCCTTTTACAAGTATAGAGGGCAACGGAGGCCTTTTCATAACGCTGACTCATATTATCCCTCCAACATAGCTTCTTATGTAACGCCAAGAAATTTGGCTTTTGTAGAGAGACTTAACCGGACGCCGTTTAGCTCCGGTGGAGTGACGGAAGGCATTTTATACCTTCACGTGAAGACGACGAGCTCCGCTTTGCTTGAGCTGACGCTCAGGCCACAGCGGGTAGACCACTTTGATACATCCCGAAGCGTTCGCTGCATCAGCTCGCATAGCGTTTGCGGAAATTTTCCCCTGAAAGCGATTGCAATGCCGTCGGCGTATGCAACAACTTTTCCTCCCCCCCAATCCGTTCCACACTGGAGCGTGTTGACGGTCAGGTTCCACAGAAGTGGAGAAAGAACACCTCCTTGGGGAGTGCCCCTCGTCACAAGCCTCGACACTTCGCACGCTCCCAGCCTCGCCCTCACCACTCTGCAGCAGAGTAGCTGACCGATGAACTCCACCAGTGAGCTGTCCACTCCTAGGGCCCCCACGGCGTCAGTAATAGCCTCCGGAAGTACGTTGTTGAAAGCGCCTTCAATATCCAAGAAGGCTACGGGACAGAAGTCCTTAACGTTGAAGGACTTCTCGATATAGGCGACAAGATGATGAAGTGCGGTCTCCGTCGATTTACCTTTATGGTACGCATGTTGGTTATCAGACAGTAGCCGACTGTCTATGGTGTCAGAAAGGAAGCTGCTAACAATCCTTTCAAGTGTCTTAAGAGCAAAGGAGGAAAGGCTGATGGGCCTAAGATCCTTCGGGTTAGTATGTGAGGCCTTACCGGCCTTTGGAATAAAGACGACCGTGACATTTCTCCATGCCAGCGGTATGTGATTAAACTTGAAGCAGGCCTTGAAAATACTTAGAAGCCATTTTGCAGACACATCCAGTGTCTTAATCAGTTGTGCAGGTATTATACCATCTGGTCCTGCAGTTTTATATGGTTTAAAACTTTGTATTGCCCATCTGACTCTTTCTTCCGAGATGGGTATATTCACCGCGTAGGAAGAAGTTACAGAAGGGGAGTTTTCCCCTACAACTATGTTCCCAGGAAAGTGGGTGTCTATAAGTAGCTCAAGGGTTTCCTTTACCGTGGAGGTCCAGGATCCATCGTGCTTTTCTAAGAAGCCTATCGGGTTGGGAGATCTGGAGAGAATCTTTCGCAGCCTAGCACTTCGGAAACACCTTCGATGCCACTACAAAAAACCCTCCAGGAAGATCTCTTTGCTTCCCTAAGAGCTTTTTTATGGGCCCGGAGTAACCGCTTGTACTCCTGCCATTCGAGCTCACAGCTAAGCCTTTTGGCCTTATTGAATTGCTTCCTGCAAGATTTGCGAAGCGGGTCTAACTCCCGCGACCACCGGTGTGGTTTACATTTACCTCGCGGCTTAGGATCATGGCACGCCTGACCTAGGGCCTCTGAGCAGGTCGAGGTAAATACATTGACCATTTTCTCTAGATCCTCGGTACATTCAGGTTCTATAGGGGCTAAGCTAGAGAGCTTATCTTCAAGTAGCTGTTTATAGTAGGTCCAATCTGTGTTTTTTTAAGTTTTTGCGTAATGTTGGGCTAGTTGGAGAGAAATTCAATACCATTTCAATATATCGATGGTAAGAGAACTAGTGTTCATCTAGAACCCGCCAACCCTCCACCATCTCAGTTAAGCTTTCACTGCAGAAAGTTATGTCTAGAACTTCCTTACGGTTTTTAGTAATGAAGGTAGGCTCCCTACTTTTATTGCATATAAGTAAGTTAGTTGTTAGGAGGTAGTTGAGAAGTGACTCACCCCGATTGTTTATGTCTGAGCCGCCCCACTGGTCGTGGTGGGCATTGGCATCGCTTCCAATCAAAATGTGACCGTTTTCATACTTGGTCACCAAGTTCCGCACCGTTGCTTGAGGAGGGTGCTCCGATTCATAGGGCATGTATGCCGAAACCAATACGATGGATGTGCATTCCAGCTCTAATATTATTGTCGCGACGTCACCATCACTGTAATTAGGTAAAAGAAAGATATTTAAATCCGCTTTTGCCAAAATGCAGGCTCTAATTTTACCTTTACCACGCTCTGAGAACAGCTCGAAGCCCGTGGCACTCAATCCACAGACCCTTGAGTTGCAAACCCAAGGTTCCTGGATTAGTGCCACCTCAACATCGCCTTTGGACAGACGACATAGAAGAGCAGCCGAAGCTGCTTTAGATTTGTGGAGGTTGATTTGCAGTACTCTCATATGAAGTATCTGCCACCCCCTCCATCGCTACGATGGTTACGTCAGCCTCGCACTCCCCGTCGCTGTACAGCAGTTCTTCCTCCTCAAATNAGCGTACATTTTTGTTTACTTTTGCATTTGGCATTTCTCCTCTTTTTCGCGAAAACAACCGGTAAAACTAGGCTGGACACCGAAAAGTTATCGGTTAAATCTGAGATTATTTTATAATTACTGATTAACAAGGGACGAATTTTATATGGCTAATCTCTTGTTATAATTACAGATTAGGGTGTTAAGCTCGAAAATGAGGATAATCTACTTATATGTCAACCTAGTATTAGTCACCAGTTCCGAGTATATTCGATTTTCAAGTATGAGGCCTTATGTTGTACAAAAGGGGGAGTATAAGGCACTAAAAATGGAGAAAATTTGCCTATGGTTACAGAAGATATGGAATAAATTAACTGACGAAGACCTGCGTGTCAAATGAACTTTTCTCTCAAAGTTTACACTGCTGGCAAATGTAAATAAGGATTAAAATTTAAAAACTAATTAATAAAACTAAAGTAAAATCTGTGGAAAATTAATCTTTAAAGGCCCCTTTTATTTCTCAAAAAAAAACTAGTTCACAGTTATTCGTCGCCACGCTGTATATTGAATAAAAAAATGTTCCGCAAGTTTGCGCATGTTACACCGAGATATCGACAAGCAAGGCGAATTTATATGCATACATACACACATACATATGCATATGAATTCNAACCTAGCCCCTGGATAGACAGGGCCTATCCTTGCAACGGCAGCCTTGTATAGCGCCACCGATCTCGGATCCTCGAAGGCGAGCAATTTTACGTGGCCCTGGTACCAACCAGCGTCTTTGCAAGCTGGAGGGGTTCCGGGGTTCTCCAGCAGAACATCAAAAATGTCGTTCGCCAAGGCTGCCTTCACCCACCTCCACTGGTCCTTCGGTATGGACCCGAGCTCGTTGCCTCGGTCCAAAACCCCTATGAGGATTCGGTCTTTCGCAACCTCGGCAAAGCTAGGTCTGCCCATCCAGGAGTGTGGCCGGACTCTCTTGGGTGCAGGAAGTTTTTCCTCCACCGACCTTTGTCGCTTTGACGGGGATACCCGGTTTCCACCGAAGCCCCGAGATTGACCTGGAAGTTGGGCAGTAGAGCTTTCGCCCTTTCCACCGCTTCCTTCGCGCTCTGGGGCAGCGTATCCAACGGGACCCCGTGGTACTTCTTTAGCGTCCTCGCGGCCTTACGCTTTTCAGCGTACATACCCCTCTAAGACTCGGTGATTTATTTTGTGGCCACTTGTCGCCCAGTCCACTCTGGCCAGGCCGTGAGGCCTCTGCTTCTGTGGTGGTAGACTTCGCAGCCGTGCCGGCGTTTGATGGGCCCCCAGCACCCACAGCCGCAGATGGATTTGCCGTTTCCAACACAATCCCTACGCAGTCTTACCCCGATTTGGGGAAGACGAAATTTTTGTAAATTTTTTTGTTGTTGTTGTTTTTGTTTTTGTTGGGTTTTTTGGTTGTTATTCATCTTATTCGTACGACCACCTGCTCGACGAGGCAAGCGCAGTGGTCTGCGTAGTATGTGGGGAAATCATACGGTACACCGCGACAGCGCCCCTTGCCGCAGTAAGGCCACCGCTACTGAGGCGGCCCGGTGTCATGAAGGCGCCGTTAAAATACAGCCGGTCTGTTAAACCCCCTGACTGCAAACCATCCAATGGGCACGGTGTCGCGTAACACCCTGAATTAGGGGGGAGGAGTTGGGTGTTTGGGATAGGAAAATAAGGAGGGATAAATAAGGGCAGGAGTAATCGTCGGTGCGGTAATCTCCACATACGAGACTGTGTAAGCTCGTGTCTTACACAGGTTCCCATGCGGAGCCCCCCTCTTAGTTCGTGCTGATATAGAAAGCCCCTAAAGGGCCCCCATGTCACCACTTAAGCCTCATTCCCACGCCAAGGAGACCAACATCGATGAAGTACTTTAACTTAACATTTTATTAAAAATACCTTTACAAACCTCTTTTACTTGCTAGCGTACATTTTTGTTTACTTTTGCATTTGGCATTTCTCCTCTTTTTCGCGAAAACAACCGGTAAAACTAGGCTGGACACCGAAAAGTTATCGGTTAAATCTGAGATTATTTTATAATTACTGATTAACAAGGGACGAATTTTATATGGCTAATCTCTTGTTATAATTACAGATTAGGGTGTTAAGCTCGAAAATGAGGATAATCTACTTATATGTCAACCTAGTACTAGTCACCAGTTCCGAGTATATTCGATTTTCAAGTATGAGGCCTTATGTTGTACAAAAGGGGGAGTATAAGGCACTAAAAATGGAGAAAATTTGCCTATGGTTACAGAAGATATGGAATAAATTAACTGACGAAGACCTGCGTGTCAAATGAACTTTTCTCTCAAAGTTTACACTGCTGGCAAATGTAAATAAGGATTAAAATTTAAAAACTAATTAATAAAACTAAAGTAAAATCTGTGGAAAATTAATCTTTAAAGGCCCCTTTTATTTCTCAAAAAAAAACTAGTTCACAGTTATTCGTCGCCACGCTGTATATTGAATAAAAAAATGTTCCGCAAGTTTGCGCATGTTACACCGAGATATCGACAAGCAAGGCGAATTTATATGCATACATACACACATACATATGCATATGAATTCACCTTGTCGATAAGTGTGGAACTTTTGATTACTGTTGATATTTGAGTGAATTGTGTATCCAATTTTGATGTTTAAAGCTGAATATTCCACTCTAAAAATGATTCACGACGCTGCATTTGATACGCAAAAATAAGTAAATAAACGTTTTAACTTCATTTTTTCACCAAATTGACATATCGTCACCTAAGGGTGAAAAGGTGTCAAGTCTATTTTTGAAATTGTTCGACAGAGACGAAAAATCGATTTAGTATCGTATTACCTCTCATTCTGCAGCAAACTAAATTTTGAAAAAAAAACAGATTACACCTTTTCGCCTTTATGTAGAAATGAATTCGTCATCAGAGTCGGAAGCGGTATCAAAAGAGTAAATAAAAGAAAAGAAAAGAGTTACATAAAAAAAATTATTTATATGTTGTGTTACAATAATAATACATATTTAAAACAAAAACGTTGTGAGGACTAAGTATATACTTTTTTTAAGTTTTGACCGTCGATAATTTCTACAATTTCAAGCTATGGGGCACCATGTAAAATTAAATCTATATTCAAACAAACTGATACCTCATTTATTTCAATCGCATAAAAATTTTCGAATTTAACTATTCTTAAATACGGCCTTGAATTTATATATGTGTATACAGGGTGTCCCAGAAGTAACGTACCAAACTTTAGGTGAAGGTAGGTGGGGGGGGATGGGTGAGCTCACTGATAAACAAAAAATTTTCAGGTAAAANATATCTATCAATATTTTGTGTGAAGGATGGGTTCACGTGAAATAAGATATACATGAGTTGTTTGAAGAAAAATTTATTCATTTATTGATAAAATATGCTCAAATTGGCGACCTTCTACTCTAATACAAGCTCGGCTTCTGTTAAGAAAAGACGCTTTTAGAGATCTTAAACTCAATTGGGCTATCTCAGCAGCAGCTCCATTTATTTGTTCCCGCAAATGCTTTTCGTTTTGATTGTATTTGAATAAATTTTGTCCTTAAGATAGCCCCAGTAGAAAAAATCTAATGGATTCAGGTCTGACGATCGAGTGGGCCACGTGATTGGCCCGTGTCGGCGAATCCATCGGCGAGGATAAGTTTCGTCTTAATGAGCTCTTACTTCACGCCCGTAGTGAGCAGGGCACCCGTCATGTTGCAGCCATAGTCTTCGCCGCAGGTTTAAGGGTACATCTTCCAAAAGAGTTGGAAGCCGTTCCTGAAGGTACTCTAAATAATTGTGAGAGTTCAGCGTTGACGGCAGTTCCACAGGTCCCAATATCTGACAATTAAAAATACCGCACCATAAATTTATTTTGTACCGGTACTGCGAACGATCTTCTCTCATTTCGTGAGGATTGTATATCTGCCAACTGTGAAGGTTATGTAAATTAAAATAACCATCACGTTTGCATGATGATTCATCGCTCCAAATTATTTTATTAAAAAAGTTGGGGTCTGATGCATGCATTCGCAACATTTCACGGCAAAATCTAACCCTCGACAGGTAATCTCTTTCCTGTAGAGCCTGAACACGTTGAATGTGGTAGGGATGAAATCGATGGTCTTTTAAAGCTTTGTGAACTGTAGTTTTTGGTATTCCCGTCCGTCTTTCCATCATTCTCACTGAAGTCGATGGACCTAGTTCCACTTCCTCTAACACAGCTTCAACATCTACCGTTGCAGGACGTCCTGTTTCGCCGCCACGCCTTCCAGGTATGCGACCTTAAAAAAGTGAAAAATGATAGTTAACAAGCAAGCAAACAAGAAAGGAGTAAAAATCACTTACCTTCATATATTTCTCTATGGGTCCGGGCGAATACTTCTCGACCCGGATGTCGACGATTGGGGTATCGCTCTGCATAGAGTCTTTGAGCAGCTCTGGCATTACAGCAAGCTTCACCGTAAATTAGGTGAATATCCGCATATTCATGCGACGTATACTGCGTGTTCTCTGTCATAGTATTAATAACACAATGTTCGAAGGGTCCAATTTCACAAAATCCACTTTCACTAATTCCGGTAAGTAACACAAAATAATGTCAAGAGCAGGTAATAATGTACCTTTGTACTATTTAGCATGTCATTTGACGGTAACAAGAGCAAATTCAATTTAAATCTATTAAATACATTCTAGCGTGTCTCAGTCCTTTACCCACAAAAGCGGCTATAACTTTTTTTTCTATTCAAAACAGTAAGTGTGGCACCTTTCTGAAATCTTTATTAAATGAGCAATTTTTTTATGTAATGTAAAGTTATAGCTCAGTACATTTTTTTTTCACCCGAGATAGTCAAAGTTGGGGAAGAAAATATCAAAAAGTTAAAAATCCAGAAATAGTCCTAATTTTATGATGGTTCCTTAATATATTTTAACTACATTGCATTTGAGTATGGAGAGGCAACTATCTGGAAGTATTTTACACAAAAAATTTACTAAGTATTGCCCGGTTTGTAGTTGCAGTTAAAGAAAACACATGAAAAGGCACGATTTTTTTTTAATTCGAAAAAATGTGAATATTTCAAAAACGGTGACACTTTTACGTGAAATTTTTTTGTTTATCAGGGACCTCACCCCCCACCTACCTTCCCCTAAAGCTTGGCACGTTACTTCTGGGACACCCTGTATACCGGACTTCCAGAGTTTTTGAGCAGTGTGTGTAAAGAATTCATCAAAATTTATTCAAAAGTGATATATACAATCGCTCTTTAGCAAAGAAATGGTGTCTCAAGAAATTTCAGGAAAATGGGTGTGGCACCGCCCATTATTCAATAATAAAAGGTATGCTCAGAAAACAGTTTTCTCGCTCCCTCCTGACAAAATCGGCTTCTTAGTGTGTTCGTGCGTGTGTGTGTGCAACCTTTTGTAAGGGAGTTAAGGGAGTGTCAAAACTCTAATGTCACTAATGAGCAAACCTTTAGTTATTGAATCATAGGCACCGCCCACCTATATCATATATGANTTTCAGGAAAATGGGTGTGGCACCGCCCATTATTCAATAATAAAAGGTATGCTCAGAAAACAGTTTTCTCGCTCCCTCCTGACAAAATCGGCTTCTTAGTGTGTTCGTGCGTGTGTGTGTGCAACCTTTTGTAAGGGAGTTAAGGGAGTGTCAAAACTCTAATGTCACTAATGAGCAAACCTTTAGTTATTGAATCATGGGCACCGCCCACCTATATCATATATGAGCATGGTGGAATAATAACAAGGTGTTGTCAGTAACTTAACCTCACTTTTGCGACAGGTCTATTCCGGTCACGTATTTTAAAGTAGTAGAAAAGGTACTAATTATTTACTGCTATTAATCCGTTGGTGCATACTATTTCAAAATAAATGTAGAAAAATGTATAATTGCAGGCTTATAAGCCTGAATATATGTTGTATCGGCAGCTCCACACAGCTTGGACATATATTCTAACTATAAAAAAGTAAAGACCGTAAAATAAGGCAATTTCCTGTAAGACTGTAAATGATTTTTAAACACATAAATATCGATAATATAAGCGAATTTCTAATTTAACCATACAGCCACTCTATTTTAGTGTATCAGTACTCCATTTGGCCAAATATTATGACAATGCAGCAAAAGTTATTTAATATAAAGAATCGCCTGTCCATACGATTTTTGTGTACGTATTTTTCCATTGATAACCACGATATCATTTATTTTTTTACATTTTGAGGACAAAATTTATACAAATCTATCAATTTTAAATATTAATATCGTTCTGAAAACGCCAAGTTCTTTAAAACTTGCGATAAAACGAATTACTAAAATGGAATATTTTAGATACTATTTCCCAACGAACAGTAGTATAAAAATTAAGATCGGCAGCACTGAAAATAGGCATGCTGATCTTGTCAAAATTACAACAAACACGTCGCTACTGACAACACCTGGTTAATATTCCACCATGATATATGCGTATCTCAAAAACTACTTCACTGATCTCGACCAAATTCGGTATACGCATTGTGCTTAAGTACGTCTTGAATATTTTTGAAATCGGACAAAACCTACTCCCCCTAAAATATATCTAGCTTTGCGTTTTTTGAAATTACCGTTACGTTGGTGGAGTCCGTGGTTTTTATCCGATTTCAAAAATTTTCAATATTTCGCTTAAAAAGCCTAAGCGCTTATTCCTAACATTGTGTGCCCCGTGTAACAATATCAAGGCGCAAACCACTAATTGGAGGAAAACCTCGGCCAAACACTGAACAAAAGTGTAAGCGCCAAATTATTATTATTATCCAGCTTATTAAATTAGCTTATCTTGCCATAATTTTTAGAAAGAACAATGAAATTACTACATTTTAGCTCGGAATGTCAATAACTGTATTTACGGCGAGAGACAAATTATCATCCTTAAGAAGATTGAAATGAAATTTCTGGATTACCTGTGTAAACGAGTTTTGGGTTAGTGTTAGGAGGAAATACCTTGAGATAGTTAAAATTGCTATCTTAACTTTGCTTCCTTTTGTCCCAACGTATTGTTGTGAACAGGAGTTTTCAGCTTATAGCCCGAACACAATGGAAACGACGAGCTACAAACCACAGCTGTCAAATTATTTTAACACGTACTCTTATGTAGATAATTATTTTGGCGACGACCGGGNCATGTCGCCATCGACAAAGCGTTTAGATAATGAAGATGACAAATTGGAAGCTGTGGTCTGTAGCTCGTTGTTTTCAATGTGTTCAGAACTTTACACTTATACAAAAAACTATTTTTTAATTTTATATATAAGACCGCGTGCCACACTTTGTCGAATGCTTGTGCTACATCAAGAAAAATTGCAGAGCAGTACTCTCTGAACTCAAATGCCCTTCTGTAGTGCGATTCGGTAACCTTTTTAACGACATTCGCAGTGGCTAATTTAGCTAAACGATAATTTTAAAGATTTTGCTATTCAATAAGTACTTTCTTATCGATATTCGATAAGTGAAAATCAGCTGTTTCGTTAACGATTCGTTTATGGTTAAGTTATCGACATCTCATTTGGTGTTGTTAAGTTTGTGTTAACCAAACGAATTTGCGCGCAAGTAAATCAAAGTGAATTTAAATAAAAGAAATGGCGTTCGAATATGTGGCGTATAGTTTACACCGAAACTATGGAGTCAGAAATACCCCCACAGTGGATCGGCGTTTGCTCCGCGACATTCACGATCCATTTGAGCTGGCGCCTTCCGAGTTCCGGAAGCTATATCGTGTGGGCCCAGAGACTGCAATGGAGCTCATCCAGCGGCTGGAAATCCAATTGAAAGGTAAAAGGATTACCTCAATATCGGCGGAAAAACAGGTAAATCTTCAAATAATGAGAGCATGCAATTTTGGATATGTAGTATGTATACAATAATTTCCTGGGTACGGTTTAGTTATCTGTACAATGATGCCCAAACGCGTGACTCGAATCTAAAAAGTTTAACATACGCGTGTATTCCAAGGATTAAACTTTAATTTAAAACAAAGATTTCAAATTTCCAAGCACTAGTTTATTAATAAAACCGGTTTTAATTATGGACTTTTTTGTAAGTTTCGATGTGGCTTCCATGTTGAAATACTAATGGGGTGAACCCATTTTCAAATGGGCCTGTAGTCTGTAGAGGGGTCAGAGAGGGGAGTTTTG
>NW_016157403.1:31475-35590 GCF_001687245.7 Rhagoletis zephyria | reverse complement strand
TTCCTATATACACACACTTAAAACACAAGATAAGTACTTACCGAATGCCATTGATCCACTGACTTTACAGCTCCTCCTATAGCGTTGAGCTTTTGTGCCATATCCGCCCACTTCTTTTGATACTCCAGCTTTCCTTGGAGACGCTGGAACTTTCCGGACGCAAGCCCTTCGTTCTCCGTGAGAAGGTCGATCATCACGTTGAGCTGCTCCGCTGATGCCCGACTCCTTTTAGCTCCTGCTCCACTGGTAGACGCCATTCTGAAATTATAAATAAGAACAAAGTAAATTCTTATACATTTTAATTAAATAAATAGCAAAATGTACTCCCCTTTTCTGCAATATGTGGACGCAAATTAGCGGCTCGAAGAAATGGCTTTGTTTTTTTTCTGTTCCGCTTTGTGCTTTTCGCAAATTTGACATTTCGAACAGCGGAGATGCCACTTTTTATCAATTTGAAATAATGGAAAAAGTCAGCTGTTCACTGTCGTTAGGAATGAGTTAGTGAATCGCATAATCGTTATTGACAACGACAAAAATCTTTAATTAACAACTCAACAAATGAATCGTTAAGAGTTACCGAATCGCACTACTGGTTTCATTTGTAATTTGTTGAAGGCCCTTATTATTAGCGGCATTTGATTTTCGATCCTCGCTGGCTATCGAAGATCGAAAATTAAATTCGTATTATGAGCTATGCAAGCATGTCGAAATTTTCGTTGAGTATCGAATTTTCTGTCGAACAGAATTTTGCTTTCGATGCTGTAGCGTAAGTAGTGTGAGAGAATTGTTGACAATGTAAGTATTTTGAGTTTGTTTTTTTATTTGTTAGCGTCTAAACGGTAATTTAAAAGTTTTTTTTAATAATTTGATGCAGGTCTAAGGTCGTGAGAACTAGGCCCTTATTATGAGTTGCATTCGATTTTCGATCTGCGCTGGCTATCGTAGATCGAAAGTGAAATTTGTATTATGAGCTATGCAAGCGTGTCGAAATTTTCATTGAGTATCAATTTTCTGTCGAACAGAATATTGCTTTCGTTGGTGTAGCGAAATGTTAGAAAATTGTGAAAAATTTATGATTTTGCAATTGTTTTCTTACTTTTTGGCGGCTAGACACTAATTTGGAACATTTTTTATTAATTTCATGTGGTTCTAACGTCGTGAATACTAAACACAATCTCGAAAGGCTGGGCTCGAATCGGAACATCCGTTCACGAATCGAAAACCATACGAAATAAAATTACGTGATACCGTCAGTCGTATAAGCTGAATGGGATAAACAGTACGTTTACGTATGTCATAATCCGAAAACGATGTTTTTACGTGACGAGTAATACTATATCGTATGTGACGATTCGAGCCCTGGTTTTACTTGTGAAAGAAAATCTCAATACTCTGTGGGCACGATGAGAAAAAAAGCATAGAGCTGTTTATAGTTTTAATATATTTTAAATAGATTTGGATCACAAAATTTCTGAAATATGTTGTATGTCAAAATATATTCGAAAGACTACACTTAAACTCTCTTAAACGTTTTCTGCTCCTGGCCAGTTTTCTAAGCTCTCATCCTCTGACGAATCGTTCAACCAGAACTCCGTTGTACTAATTTTTACCACGTTTTTATAAATTCGCTTTCTTTTTTATTTCTATTGTGTTTGCACAAATTTACATAAATATGTATAAACACACTGTTTAGTTTGCTCGATTTGTAAACAAATCTTCTCAACGGTGAAAAGTATACTATTGTGCTACAATATTGTATACAATANCTATTTAGTTTGCTCGATTTGTAAACAAGGCTTCTCAACGGTGAAAAGAATGCTATTGTGAACAACCTAAACGAGCGAAATTCACAATAGTGCTATTCTTCACCGAATGAGTGCCATTATACCAAATGAAAATTCGTTCGATCAGCACTTTCGACCACAGTCGAAGATCGAATGTAACTCATAATAGGGGCCCTAAACAGCAACTCGAAAGGCTGGTTTCACTGATGGAAGGAAATCCCCAACTTGCGAAAGGGATTTGTACAAAGCTTCAGGCGGAAAAAGTGGGAAGATATTGCGCTGGAGCTCAATTGTTTAGGACCACCAATTAGAATGACAGCAAAGTGGATTAAGGTGAATTACAGTAATTTTTTATTGTATAAGTAAATTTTAGCTTTGTGTTTTCAGATGTAAAAACTATAAGCCTGCTGCAGGCTAAAAGTATATATATTTGCAATCAGGAGAGCTCCCTCTACTGTTCCATAGCTACCTTGACGCGAAACTCCGGGGATGCCAAACTAAATTGCAGCCACAAATGTTCCAAATTAGTGTCTCGCCGCCAAAAAGTAAGAAAACAAATGCAAAATCATAAGTTTTTCACAATTTTCTAACATTTCGCTACACCAACGAAAGCAATATTCTGTTCGACAGAAAATTCGATTCTCAATGAAAATTACGACACGCTTGCATAGCTCATAATGCAAATTTCACTTTCGATCTTCGATAGCTCAGCGCAGATCGAAAATCGAATGCAACTCATAATAAGGGCCTAGTTCTCACGACCTTAGACCTGCATCAAAGTTATTAAAAAAAAAACTTTTAAATTGCCGTTCTAGACGCTAACAAATAAAAAAGCAAACGCAAAATACTTACATTGTCAACAATTTTCTCACACTAGCTTACGCTACAGCATCGAAAGCAAAATTCTGTTCGACAGAAAATTCGATACTCAACGAAAATTTCGACATGCTTGCATAGCTCATAATACGAATTTAATTTTCGATCTTCGATAGCCAGCGAGGATCGAAAATCGAATGCAGCTAATAATAAGCGCCTTAAACAAATTACAAATGAAACCAGAAGGGCATTTGGGCTCAGAGTGTACTGCTCTGCAATTTTTCTCGATGTGACACAAGCATTCGACAAAGTGTGACACGGCGGTCTTATATATAAAATTAAAAAATTGTTTTTTGTATAAGTGTAAGTTGAAAACTCCTGTTCACAACAATACGTTGGGACAAAAGGAAGCAAAGTTAAGATAGCAATTTTAACTATCTCAAGGTATTTCCTCCTAACACTAACCCAAAACGCGTTTACACAGGTAATCCAGAAATTTCATTTCAATCTTCTTAAGGAAGATAATTTGTCTCTCGCCATAAATATGGTTATTGACTTTCCGAGCTAAAATGTAGTAATTTCACTGCTCTTTCTAAAAATGATGGCAAGATAAGCTAATTTAATAAGCCGGATTTTCAAATAATAATAATAACAATTTGGCGCTTACACTTTTGTTCAGTGTTTGGCCGAGCTTGTCCTCCAATTAGTGGTTTGCGCCTTGATATTGTTACACAAATGGAGGGACTCAGTTTTACTCCGCCTCCGAACGGCAAATGGATATTAGGAGAAGCTTTTTCATGTCAGAAATACACTCGGAGGTTTGTCATTGCCGAGGGCAGGCTTGCCAACTTATGCATTCTTGAAACCGTGGCACACAATGTTAGGAATAAGCGCTTAGGCTTTTTAAGCGAAATATTGAAAATTTTTGAAATCGGTCAACATTATTTTCTTCATCTCTAAAAGTGTAACCTTTGCACTTTTGCTTTCCGATCTTGCTGCTTTCTCATAACTTCACCTTTATAAATTTCTAAGTTTTCTTTTGAGCCTTTTTTTAAGTAGTACGTTCTTTTTGCATATTTTTCCGTTTCCCTAGCACTTTTTTAATTTCTTTTATGTTAGAAATTACCTCTTCATAAAAAGCCTTCCGGGCATTTGTCTGTGCTTCCAACTACCCAGTCTCTCCGTTTTGTGGCACCGTTTTTTTTCAGGGGCTTCGTGTTGTATTTTCTCCAACTACATAGTTTCGGTCTTCATTGCTCGTTTCCAAATCGAATGGTGGCTGGTTTTCATCTGCTGGAGCCGGCTCAGGCGAATCTAGGCGCTGATCATCACCACTTATATCTAGGCTGAATTCCGCTCCCGGTGGATTCACACAGGCATCAAGCTCGACTAACCCAATTATGGCCTCCTCAAAATTTGTATACGACTGGAGCCTGTTCGGTCCTCCACCTTTTGCTCGGTATTCAGCCTTATTTTGTGACATTTTCGTTTTGGTCTTCGATTTCATGTGAGCCC
>NW_016157403.1:22068-29393 GCF_001687245.7 Rhagoletis zephyria | reverse complement strand
CGTAGGACGGATGGTATTGAAAATGGGCAAAATCGGACAATAACCACGCCTACCTCCCATATAACGGTAATTTTCAGAAATACGAAAACTGCGATATTTTAGTAACTACTGAAGAATATTCACTCAAAATTGATACTTACAATAAGTTTTAGACGAGAAATAAGAATATTATAAATTTTTGGAAAATGGGCGTAACCACGCCCACTTATAGTTACATGTGTATATCTTGGTAACCGCTGCACCAATTTCTTCCAATTGGTGGCCTTGACATAACCTACGAAATGGCCGAAAATTTTTGAAATCGGACAATAATCACGCCCACATCACATATAACGGTAATTTAGAGAAATACGAAGTCTTCGATAAATCGGTAAATATTGAAGCTAATTTATTCAAAATTGACGCTTGTAACAATTCTTTACCAAGAAATACGTTTATGATAAAATTTTGGAAAATGGGCGTGGCACCGCCCACTTATGATCATATATATATATCTCGGTAACCGTTCTACCAATTTCTACCAAACTCGGTGTCGTTATTGTACTTGCCACACTGAAGCAAAACGCTGAAAATTGTTGAAATCGGACTAAAATTACGGCCGCTTTTCATATAACGGTAAATTTCAGATATGCTTGAAACTTCAATATTTCGAAATTTAAGGACGCTAATTTACTCAAAATTGATACACCCCGGCTTACCATCTAGCGGTAGCTTTCGGAAGGGTGAACAACATATATTTAATACTTGCGCCGGGTATTTAATGTTCGGCTCCGCCCGAACTTAGACTTTCTTACTTGTTTTATTTGTTAGCGTCTAGACGGCAATTTAAAAGTTTTTTTTTTAATAACTTGATGCAGGTCTAAGGTCGTGAGAACTAGGCCCTTATTATGAGTTGCATTCGATTTTCGATCTGCGCTGGCTATCGAAGATCGAAAGTGAAATTTGCATTATGAGCTATGCAAGCGTGTCGTAATTTTCATTGAGAATCGAATTTTCTGTCGAACAGAATATTGCTTTCGTTGGTGTAGCGAAATGTTAGAAAATTGTGAAAAACTTATGATTTTGCATTTGTTTTCTTACTTTTTGGCGGCGAGACACTAATTTGGAACATTTGTGGCTGCAATTTAGTTTGGCATCCCCGGAGTTTCGCGTCAAGGTAGCTATGGAACAGTAGAGGGAGCTCTCCTGATTGCAAATATATATACTTTTAGCCGCAGCAGGCTTATAGTTTTTAAGTTATTTGTTGTTAAAGTTTGTAAATTGAACTAACCTCTCGGCGCTATTTCACACAATAAACACTTTATTTATGTACACACTTCGGCAAAATAGTTGCATTAAAACCCCGGCGTGAGATTTCCACTTTAATATACAATTCTTAATTAATTAATTAAGTAAAACGCGTTTATAAATGTCTTCACAAACGTTTGCACATTTCACAAACAAGCAGAAATAACAATGGCACAAAATGTTGCTACCATACGTTAAAAAAATACACAAATAAGTGCGTATAATTAGGGAGTATAAGTGTACAATACGTACATACATTGCTCTTATTAAAAATAATAATATTAGGATCGATAGGGGTCTTACTCCTGATCATAACGGTATAATTTTTTTCGGGTGGAAATAATATTTACTGGTGTTATTGTAGTTCAAAGTACACAAATGTAGAAAACGTACATCCATAATTTGATAAATAATAAAAATTTTTAATAAAAAATCGCGCGATTTTTTATTATAAATTTTCGCCTGCGGCGCTTTTTCCATAAAAATCAATACTTCCATAAATAATGAAAATTTTTAATAAAAAATCGCGCGATTATTTATTAAAAATTTTCGCCTTCGGCGCTTTTTCCATAAAAATCAATACTTTGATAAATAATGAAAATTTTTAATAAAAACTCGCGCGATTTTTTATTACAAACTTTCGCCTGCGGCGCTTTTTCTATAAAAATCAATATTTCGATAAATAATGAAAATACTTAGTGTGTTTAAATCCAATAATTACTTGTTGGAATTATAAGTAGACATTCTGGCAAAAGAGCAAATTAGCTCAAGCGATGATGTCGATAACCGTCGTTTTTGAATATTGTCAAAATTAGCAAAACCAAAGTAGCGACATCACTGACGGCGCCACATTTGTTCTCTACATCATGTAAGTAATATAACCATCTTTAATTTAGTACAAAACAAAATTAAAATTAAATTGGTGTACAAATATTCGATACCGAACAAGTATCGATGCTTACTTGAAGCGAGTAAAAGTATCGATACTTTAATGGTATCGTTTGAACCCTAGTCATGACTAATTTTTTACAGAAAATTTACCTATCACCACGTAATTTATAAACGTAAATTAGTAATAAAAACCGAGTTTGCGGGTCATTTTGGTAAAAAAATCTTCCGCACCACCAATTTCTAAGAACTCATAAATTAAATTTTTTTTATTAATGTTTATGTACATAGTTAAATTAAAATAACAATTATTTAAAGCATGCAAATTTATATGTGATGTGTATTACGAGGTAAAATTTGCGTTCCATTGTTTCCGCAGAAAATGCCATGAAAGTACATAGTTCAGCACATTTCTGCAAAAATAAACTTATTGATTTATTTAATTATTGTATGATATAAATGTAAGATTTAAAGTGCGAGTAGTTTTTCAGAGTGGATAAATGTCCTGAACTACTTTTATGGCACGTTCTGCGCTAATGTTACTGCGCTTCTGATTTGTTATTTTCGAGTCCTCTATAACCCAGTGCCTTAGAAAACTCTCTTTAGCTTTTTTAAATTGCGACAAAGATAAATTTAATAATTTAAAATTGTCTTCGCGGAAACGATGCACCGAAAACCATACGTCGTACCATGCACGACATATAAATTGACAAACTTTATATAGTTCTGCTTGGTATTTTGGAATAGTATAAATGCTAATATTGCCAGAATTTCTCTAGAATTCCACCGAGCGTTGCTTATTAGAGATATAGTTTTGAAATTTACGAGGGGAAATTTTTCATGTTTATCGTAGTGTCTGAAAACTTTTCCAAGCTCATATAGGAATTGCATATCATCTCTTCCATTTAATATTTACAGCTTTAATACTTTCTTCATTTTGTTTATAGCTGTTTTTTAATTGTGCACAACNAATAAAACAGGGCATGAATAAACCGCTTTGCACCTGGTACAAGTCTGGTCATTTTCGAACTAGTTCGGTTTCAGTCAGGAAATTCTGGTTGTAAACTAGTATTTTTCCTGACTAGTTTGGGGTTTCACTGCAGGGTTGTGTCAAAAATTATAATTTATTAGATTTCCACAAGTCATATTTGTCTAAAGTTTCCTTTATGCCATTAAGGGCCGGTTGTTCAATGTCTGGTTATCACTACTTGATCGATAAAGCAGTCGTTGTATTTAACCAGAGCTTCACATAACTGCCTTTTACCTTGTTTATACCAACTCAAAAACCGCATTAACAAAAAGCTGATTTGACTCAACACATATTTCTTTCAAGTACCCTGCAGGGAAAGCTACTAGTTGTGAACTAGAATTCTACCGGTTTGCGTTTCAGCCCAACTAGTTCACGTTCCATCCTTTTTCAATGCTAGCGACTGGTATTTTTAACATTGCGATGTCCTACGAGATGTCAATTGTCAGGCTATGCATCAGCATCTACTAGTATAAATACTAATAGCATCATACCAGTTGATGAGATAGTCTGCCAATTCATGCCCGGTGAAAAGCATAAGTGTGCCTTTTTGCTCGCGACGCTCCAGCAGTCACAATGGCCGACAGAGCAAAGCACTCGCGTGGTAAGCCTGAGGTCCCAGGTTCAAATCCTGACGCAGGAAAGTTTTTTTATTTTCTATTTTTCATTTTATTTTTGTTTTTTATAAATTTATTTTTTTGTTTAGGCTGTTTATTGTAATTTTTAAATTTAATAAAAAAAAAAGTTTTGTTAATTTCTTTGTTTTTATAGCACAAGCATTTCTTCCTAAATGTTTTTTTGCAATGCAATTAGATTATCAAATTTGTTATTTATTTATAAGTTCAATAAATTATTTTTACTTACATTTATTTAACTTTAAAAATCTTAACCACCTCCAAGCGGCCTCGAACCTGCAATTTCAGAACCAGAACCAGTAGTCTTCACGTGACGCCACAGCCGACATTTGTAAGAAAAGCAATTATAATTGCGTTTTATTTTTGGCTTTGGCAATTCAAAGGCAGATGTCGCTGATCGCCTAAGTTCTTCGAAATTGTCGAACTGGTAGGCACATACTACTTAATGAACTAGTACTTTTTCTAACTGGTTTGGCTTTTCACTGCAGGGTATTTATGCCTCGGTCTTTATTGCACACTCGATGAAGCCGTATTCAAAAGCAAACCAAATCTGCTGTTTTTATACGACATTTACTAACTAACTTGCGCAGTTGACCGAAATGGAAGCAAACAATAATTCGAATTTATTATAACAATAATTCAAATTTAAAAGTGGATGTATAAAGAAAGCCAGCCTTTTTTCACTTCGCGTCAAATAAATGACACATTTATACCTGTTTTCTAACCGATGTGAGAATTAAAAAACCGATTTGAAAACAAATTCGAGTCAATACACTTTTGAATTTCTGAGCGTATTGAAATTTGGTTTATGCATACGTTTTGAATCACGGCGAAGTGGGTTAAAGCGCTTTATGTGTCGGTATAAAGAAGGTATTTGTTTCATTTTTCAATACGATTATATACCTGTATTTATTAACCATCAATTTTCTTTCCATCAAAATGAAAGCAGCAGTTTACATTTTTCAATGTTTTTTTTATACTTGATGTTGCTAATCCAATAAATCTTCCAATAATATTTTGCTCGGGGATTTTGTTTAATTTACATAAGGAATTTTCTATATTTGGTATGGCTCTCAGTGTTGATTTCCTGTTTTCAAAACTAATAAAATGTTTGCCCCAGACCTTTCTACGCAGCTTTATTACTTTTTTGTCTGACATTATAATGAGTTTGTGTGATACAAACAATAAACGTATATAACAAGGATTATTGTAAACGACAAAATATTTATGTGCTTCTAAGTTAAATGTATTGTATTATTATTTTCGCAAATAGCTTTTCTTTTGTTATTCAACCATACTTAAAGACGCGAATAATTGCTGGTATGTATACAGTCCATATATTTAGTACATGTGTACTTCTACAGCCGAGATGCTGAGGCGTCACCATAAGAATCACTCGCTCGTGTTACGGAACAACGAGCTGGTAATATTAATAGTGCGGACAACTTAATAAAAACAAGTAAGTTCGGGCGAAATCGAACTTTATATACCCGGCCCAGTATTAATTAAATATAGTTTTTCACCTTTCTGTCAATTACATGAAAAGCTGGGGGTTTCCTCCGATTTCAAAAATTTTCGATAATAGCGAGCCCTAACCGCCAAAATAACGCAAGCGACATTTTTTTTTTAATTTTGTTTTTGATGCTGAAATGCATCTAGATCAGCGATTCCCAAAGTGGTCCAGGTGGACCCCCAGGGGTCCACGGAATACTCGACGGGGGTCCACGGTGAGGTGAAAAAAATATGGGGGTCCATGAGTTGTAAATGTGGGTCCACGAAGATTTATCTGGTTTCGATGTAAAGAACCAAAACGGTTGCTTGATAGCCTCTTTATTTAACTTTAATTTTTTTGAGTGGTATATAGTGCTCTTGACGCACTGCTGCACTTACCGTCACTTTGTGTTTTCATACGTGGGGAGGCCTTAAAGGCCACCTGCAGACTAAAAAGAACCGGATGTTGGTATGACAATGAGTGACGCGAGGCGAAATTTTCAGGCGGCAGAGATTTAAGCAATGCTACAGGATAGTACGCCACCATTACCTTTGTTGAAGAGATTCTATAATGTTGAGTTCCTTGAGACTGAACGCTGGTTTGATTCCATCACTGAGACCGGACTCACACATTATCGAATCTTCACTGATGGCTCCAAAACTGACTCTGGGCCATGATCTGAGGGGTTTTTCGAGGTTAATGGAGATAAGCTCCACTTTTCTGTAGGGGGATATGCTTCGGTCTTCCAGGCTGAGGTAATTGCTCAATACTCAAAGCCAAGGACTACGTGGTGGTGGAACATAAGTTTACGTGACTGCAGTGACAACCAAGCTGGACTTAAGGCATTGAACAGCCCTCTATTTAAGTACTTCCAAAATAGTTCGGCAATGCAAGCCTCGACTAAAATACGATGGTGAACATAACGAGGTTGTTTTACTCTGGGTGCCAGGTCACTCTGGAGTACCTGGTTATGAGACATCTGATCATTTGGCCAGAGTTGGCTCAGACCAGGCATTCCTCGGGCCGCAACCAGTTTTAGCACTCCCAACTTCGGCAATCGAAGCCACCATCAGAAACTGGGTGCACGTGGGCAAAACTCATGTTGCCTTCAATCTCACAAGGTCTATCTAATTTTTTGCTCTCAATGAGCAGACAACTTGCTGGACTACTGACTGGTCACTTCACGTGGCACAAACACCTGACTGTGATAGGCGTAAATGACAAGTCCATTTACCCATATTGCCTTGAGGAAGAGGACACGGTGGAACACTTTTTGTGCTTCTTGCTGGATTGGTTATTTGCCATCGATTTTTTTAAACTCGTCCTTTTCTCTATTGTCCGTTTCTGAATTAAAAGTTTGGCGTAAAATGCTTAACCGTTTTGATGTTTTAAGTTTTGTGTTTTAAAAATGTGATAAATATTTTTCGCCTCACTTTAAAACTCGGAGCGATAAAAATAAAAATGATGCCATTAACACAAATAAACTATTTTACATATGCTCCACGTGCTAAGTCATGAGTGAGCCGAACATTTGATGAGTTTATGGTGAAGATAATGTAAATAACGCTAACGCTCGCAGTGCTCTTAAAAAATATAAAGGTACTGGCCCAATGCAGGCTTGCATAGCTGCGAGAAGTGTCTAAAATTATTTGGAATATACTAAAACGTGTAAAGGCTAGCCAAATGGCAGCTTTTCTTCACTTGCTTTAAGCGCCTCAAAGTTTCAAATAGGCAAACGTTTTATTTGAAAGCGTTTTGTAGGCTTTTGACAAAGAGGTATGTTTCCGTTCAAAAAACATAAATTCAAACAAAAATTTGTACTTAATTTAAAAAAGTCATGCAAGTAATTCGAAACGAAATAAAAATTGTTCGTCGGTTCCATATTTATATTTAACACAAATATCGTTATCCTATAGTAAAAAGTAGCAAAGCGCACTTTTACAAATTTTACACGAGAGGAAAAAACTTCTTATAGCATTTTTCTTCAAGTAAATCG
>NW_016157403.1:17222-22043 GCF_001687245.7 Rhagoletis zephyria | reverse complement strand
TAAAAGAAACATTATTTTATAGTTTTTACTCATTTAGGATAAATGAAAGCTAATTAAGTTAAGTTTTTTTTCGTAGACCCCTTTAAAACATTTACTGGTTTCGGTGGACCCCCTGCTGATACATTTCTAAATATTCCCAAAGCTCGTAAAAAAATTAAATGTGAAAGTTAGATCTAACAATGTAGATATTAATTTAAAAACTAAACTCGAGTGACCAAAATAAAAGTAAAATATTTTCTTTTGTTTTGGTTATAAAAATAATGTGATTACACACTTATAGGTTTTAAAAAATAGAACTCGTAAATATATCAAAATACTCTCTCGCTCGGAAGAGTTAAGGCGCTGGCCCAATGCAGGCTTGCTTAGCACGCCTTGCTGACTTTAATTCACTTTAATTCACTTTGATTTACTTCGAAAACTTGTTTGGCCGAATGGCGGCTTGTAACGCTGTCAAAGTAACCAGATGTCTGGTTGAAAAGTCAATGTCTGTTCCCTTAACACAAATAATTATTTCCTTAGAAAACTGTAGAAAATGTGTCAGAAACTTTCATATTCCGCCCTATGTTGAATATCGTCATCGTCAGTAAAAGTGACGATTCGGCCATCGCCAGCCATGTTACTGATGCGCTGACGATCGTCGACGATGACGATGACGATATCCGCATAGGGCCGATTTATTTTTAAATTAATGCGAAATGATGTTTGCGTTTAAAGGAAATGGTAATAACGATGCATATGGGTAGTCCACTTGCATACAGCGTTATTTGGTTTTATAATCGAAAGCCATAAATTTGAAAAAACGACTACGACAACAAGTAACATTTTAATTGAATCTTTTTTATTATTACCTGAAACTTGGATAAATAAGAGCCTTAAAATTGTAAATGTAACATGTCATAAGATAACATTAACAGTCATACGACCTAAATCATTTTTCTAAGTTCATCAGAAGATGGATAATTTTGAAAGTTTATAAATAAGTATGATAGCGACTTTTGGATGAAGAGTTAACATTTGATGTTTTTTTTTCAGAATATAAAAAGATTTTGCTCTGTGTTGTTAGTGGACATGATACTACTTTAAATACTGGTACGTAGTCCACCAAAAACTAAAAATCGAGAAAATCTACATAGCGCAATTTGCAAGTGGACTACTCATATATATGTATATCTACATTTACTAAAAAAACTTAACTTAAAAGAGCGATTTACTTGAAGAAAAATGCTATAAGAAGTTTTTTCCTCTCGTGTAAAATTTGTAAAAGTGCGCTTTGCTACTTTTTACTATAGGATAACGATATTTATGTTAAATATAAATATGGAACCGACGAACAATTTTTATTTCGTTTCGAATTACTTGCATGACTTTTTTAAATTAAGTAACAAATTTTTGTTTGAATTTATGTTTTTTGAACGGAAACATACCTCTTTGTCAAAAGCCTTCAAAACGCTTTCAAATAAAACGTTTGCCTATTTGAAACTTTGAGGCGCTTAAAGCAAGTGAAGAAAAGCTGCCATTTGGCTAGCCTTTACACGTTTTAGTATATTCCAAATAATTTTAGACACTTCTCGCAGCTAAGCAAGCCTGCATTGGGCCAGTACCTTTATATTTTTTAAGAGCACTGCGAGCGTAGCGTTATTTACATTATCTTCACCATAAACTCATCAAATGTTCGGCTCACTCATGACTTAGCACGTGGAGCATATGTAAAATAGTTTATTTGTGTTAATGGCATCATTTTTATTTTTATCACTCCGAGTTTTAAAGTGAGGCGAAAAATATTTATCACATTTTTAAAACACAAAACTTAAAACATCAAAACGGTTAAGCATTTTACGCCAAACTTTTAATTCAGAAACAGACAATAGAGAAAAGGACGAGTTTAAAAAAATCGATGGCAAATAACCAATCCAGCAAGAAGCACAAAAAGTGTTCCACCGTGTCCTCTTCCTCAAGGCAATATGGGTAAATGGACTTGTCATTTACGCCTATCACAGTCAGGTGTTTGTGCCACGTGAAGTGACCAGTCAGTAGTCCAGCAAGTTGTCTGCAATACACACCAAAATCCTTTTCGTAAAAAAAAGGAAATATACGACACCAGCTTGCTGGATCGATCAAGTGATTGTACCACCAAGCTCGATGCATATAACTTACCAGCATGCTGGTACAATATTTATTTCTTTACAAAAAATCTACCTACTTCTACCAATTTTTGTATGTAAAATCTACCAATATTAATTTTTTCGAAGTCCGTGCACTGCTTCTAACCTCGCGAAGTTTGGCTTATTAGCACATCAATCAAATAATTAAAACCAGATTTATTGATTCGAAATTATTTAATAAACCTATAAAAACACATCAAAATAATAGAAATACATAATAAGAGATATTTATTTACTACTTCCCTTACAAAGGTTGTGGCGGATCGAATGGATTTATTAAATCGCGAATTTTCCTCCTCGTAACTCTTTGCAGATTTTTTCTCTGCTCCTCCTGCTATATTATTTCATAAGCTAATAAATTCAGCGCCAAACTATTAATTTTTAATTAAATTTACGCAACCAATACAAAAATCAACTTTAATAATAAAACGAGAAATGTCACATACCGCCTCATTAGCTGATTTCGAATGTGAAAAATTCCTACTCACTTAAAATCCCTCTCTCCGCCTATTTAAAATAGGCGGATTTTTTCTGACAAAAGCATAAATTCCGCAAGTAAAAAATTCCGCGAGATATTTAGAATTGGGCTGTATATGTTTTGCAGGAATGATAGAATATAAGATTGCGCATATGAGAGAGGAGTTTTTGAGCGTAATTTTTGCGTGACGTCATCTTGGTGCAATTGCGAGAGAGAAATACCAAAACGCATGCAAACAATGCAGAAAAATGTGTTAATATTAATATTACATGGGCCAATTTTGCAGGAATCAATAAACATACAAAGGTTGATTAATTAGGAACATGTAGCAATAATTTTGGACATGTAGCCCTTTAGGTAAGTACGATTTTTAGCACATGAAAAAATGGATGTATTAACAGTGTTTGCAATTTTATGTAGACCAAAAGGAAGGTGTGCAGCAAAGTGAATTTTTGGACTCGTCCCAAAGCATATATTGTAAAAAGCCATGCAGAGTGCATATTTATATTTGTGGACGGTAGCCAACCACCATAAACTCCACAGCTGTTGACTCCCCAGCTTTTATTTGACGACTTTTGTACCATTTCCGAAAGGATACATGAGTGTGGCTCTTTGAAAACAAATATTCTATGTAAGTAAAACATAATTTAAGCTGAACTTTTAAATGTATAATAATTTGGGCACTGTCTTGTATTAGGTACGTAACAGCGCGGTAAGATGCCGCTTGAATTAGCGCCTGGCGACCTTATCCACTGGTGCATTACCTCATACCAGCAATAAAAAGAATCAGATACTAACAAANATTTACTGTAGAAACTGCTTTTGTATGTATGCCATTGCCAGCAAACTAAACCAGCAACTGTCTACATTCACCATGAAGATATACCTACTACAATTCACCAAGAAAAAGCCAACATAGTTCGATATAGAAGCTCATAGGTCACACACATAGCACAATGCTCGATTTGGTGTTTAATGCATCTCCTCGCCGGCAGAACTGCTTCCACTTTTTCGCCAGGTTTGCGTCCGTAGGAAACGAAAAAAAATCTTGTATCGCACGCTTTCCTTTGTTGTCATTATTACACTTTGCCACTGCACACTTCATTTTGCTTTGTAATGGCTCAATAATTAATAACAAATATTTTAATTGTTACATATTTCGGTTTTTCGTATGCTCACAATCAACAATTGCACCAACCCAGCAAACATTTGGAGTCAAAAATGAGTCTTTAAGGAGTCCTATTTCGGAGCCATTACGCTCATAATGAGCTCATTTAAGAGTCCGATATGAGGGTGTTTCCCTTTCTCCGAAGGTCGACTTATATGAGCTTAAATTCATACATCAAATGAGCCTCAATATGGGTCATATTGGACTCTTATTGGCCTAATATACGGCTCATTTGGGACTCTTTTAAAACAATTATTGGCCTCTTATATGAATCATTTCAAACTCTTTTCGCTTCTTCTTCTTTTTTGTTAATATTGCTTTTAAATGAATTTTCAACGCAAATAAAACATGTATTTTCTGTAGAATATACTTTATATTTCAAATAACATGCATACATACTTACGTGCATACACACATTCCAACATGCATGCAATAGCAGCAGCTGCAGCTAAATTTTGTTCATTTATTGTTTTCTAATTATTTTCAATTTCTGTATAAACAAGTTTAGATATAAATTTAAAATCTTTATTGTTTTTATATTGGCACAAGGTGCTGGCTCATAACCAGTGTTGCCGTTTTAGCCCTTTGGTGGCTAGATTTAGCTACCACATTCTTTTTTTGGCCACATAAATTTAAAATTGCCCCTAGCCTTTTTTTAGCCCTTTGTATATGCTTAATTTGATCTATTTTTTTTTTTGCATATGGGCATTCCCATGGTGGCGCACGTGACAGTCGTACGATTTCAATGTGATACAAAAAAGGAATACCATTTGTTTTCTTTAACTTTTTTGGGCCATTGTATAGCACGTAATTAGCTCTATATTTAACCGAAAAAATAAATCAATCGAACTGCTTGGTCCTGAAATATAAGCATTTAATGAGAGGTTCGTTACGTGATAAAAAATGGAAGTTGATTTTTTCTTTTCTTGCAAAATCACAAAACTCTGCGAATTGTGGATGGCTATTTTGATGAAACTTATTTTGATATGATTTGGAGCAATTCTAGTTGTTTT